>NW_021853380.1:0-6099 GCF_003651465.1 Formica exsecta
CTTTTTTTTATAAATATATGTATTGCGATGCTTTGTTCTGTTTTTGCATATACATAAATTACTTTTGTAATATTTTAGTTTTTTCTAATATAAATGAGATATACCTGATCCAACTATCCACAAGTATTACGAAGAATTTTGCATCTTTACTTTTTTATAAATGAAAGCGTACGAACACTGCACCCGGCATTTTGCAAACTTAACCTATACCTGTCAAAAGCAAGTATGGATGCAAGCAGTAACATCACGAAGCGCCGTTAGCGCAATCTTTCGTCAAAGACGCCAACCGTACAAGAAATACATTGCCATTATTACATGTGTGTTGTGTACGTGTATATATACGTGTAGCATAATACCACTATATTCTATGCATGTGTTGTATACATATATAGCGGTAAAAGGGACGACGACGACGACGACGATGATGATGATGATGGAGATGGTGACGTTTCTTACATGAAAATTTCCACATTTCGACTTTGCTTCGTAATATCTTTGCTTTATAGAACATGCAGAGCGAAAATAAAGACACTTTCCTTATATAAATCGAACCCAAGCTATCGATTAAGCCTATCAAGAATTCGATCGGTTCAGCCGTTATTCAGATCTGGTAATCTAAGGTACTCTCAACTATCCGACTCGCGTATAGATACACGGGGTGCCTCGTTCTTGTTACGCGCGGTCTTTGCTTTGCGTGACTTGGCGCGAGACACTACCGTGTCTCTTGATAAGCATAAATATAAGTGCATCAAATTTTTACGTTTGACGCCAAATTAAATCAGACAATGTAACAATTATTATTACATCATTTTTAAAGCACTATTATTTTTATTTTATGCAAATACTTAAAGTCCCAAAATGTCGAGTTCAACGGAGATAGCGAAATATGCGCCCTGGAATAGGCATTACCACGAAAATTGCCCAACCAAACATCGTATCCCTGATCCGCTAATAGGTAAGTTAGAATGCAAGAAAATATCCTTTGCAAATAGCTATTACATAACTTATATAAAAACAAAAATATAATGGCTCAATAGATTAAAATCAAATTAAATTAATTGGAAGAAAATGGCAATCAGAGCCAGGCGCGGTAGTTGGAGCGCAAACAGTTTTTTATTATGTAACATTCTCTACATTTAGACGTTTCGGCCTCTTTTTTAGGCCATCTTCAGCATAAATTACACTTATTACATAGGTTTACGATCGTATTGGTTTAGTCGGTTACTAACCTGAACATTACTAACATGAAAGAGCATTGTCGCAGAAAGTTAAAATAATAATAAATAAATAAATAACTTAAAATAAAGACCGGTATAACAATAACAGTGGTCGTAAAGGAAATTAAAATAAAGACCGGTAATCAATGCGACCGTAAACCTATATAATAAGTTAATTTATACTGAAGATGGCCTAAAAAAGAGGCCGAAACGTCTAAATGTAGAGAATGTTACATAATAAAAAACTGTTTGCGCTCCAACTACCGCGCCTGGCTCTGATTGCCATTTCCAATTAATTTAATTTGATTTTAATCTATTGAGCCATTATATATATTTTTGTTTTTATCTAGATAGTTTTTATGTATCTATAACTACCATTAGTTACATTTTCTAATCCATTAACTGTTACTGTAACTAGTTACATTTTTTCTGTATCTTATCTAAAAATGATGTTTAAGATACAAGATACAATTTTTACTTTTTAATCAAAGATTGGCTATAACCATAGACTTATATAGATAGACTGCGCGTTCCTATTGGTCATCTTCTTGTCTTCAATGGAAACGCGTAGTCTATCTATGTATAGACTATGTTTCTGCTATAATCTTTCAAGAGCTGCGTTCCGAAATTCACCAACATTACTGCCAACATATGGTCATTTTTATTGTTCACGGAATGTTAGATAAGGATGACGACATGCTAGCACTATTGCACAGTGAATTTCGGAACACAACCTAATATATGTATATTTATTGTAAGTTTAAGAAGAAAAGAAAGTTAAAAGTATTATAATCGGAGTTCAATTGCGAAGAGAAAGAAAATGAATTGTGTGCCGTTTATATTAAGTGCTCCATTCTTCAAAATAGAAGAAGTGGACAAAAATGTGAAACAAACAACAGATGACACATTGAAAGCACAATGTTTGATGTGTCCAAAATTTATTAGTGGAAGCAAGAATTCAACAGGCAATTTTTACACTCATTTGAAAGTAAGTTATTTATCTTTTGCCATTTAATTAGTCTTTTTTAAGATTAAAGCGAATAAATATTAATTTATTGATGTATTTAGTAATTGTGGGTAGGTACGGGATAGGAGGCCTATCGCTTTAGGATACTACCCAATTTATCTTACTTGCAGGTAGATAAATGAATGAGTCAGTTTTAAAACATAAAGTATATTTATTCTTACTCCTACATCAATAGCGCAAGTTGCGATTGCACGCATAATTGTTATTGTTATTATTTTTGTACATGGGCTTGTATTTGCCCCCGCGTCTCTTTGTCTGGGTTGAGGCGTCGGCCGTTCTCTTCAGACCAGGGAACTGGACGGGACTGGTCTGAGTTCCACAATGTCTCCTCCTAAGGGGTTCCCTTATCGGCGAGATTTTGATGGGCGAAATCAGTGGTGGTAGTTTCCATGTCTTCGCTGGGGACGCCAAGATCCGCTCCAGTCGTGGCAAGGAGATAAGCCGGTCCTTCCTTCGCTGGTTGCTCTCCGCGTGGGAATTGCTGGGTGACTGGGCGCCGGAGCGTGCGTTCTCCTTGGAATGGCCACTGAATGGTGGCCAGAGGCCGGAGATCACCGGCGAATCAGCACCGATGGGTGACAGCGACCCGTCACTTACCGTGATCGGGGAGCAGGTACCAGCGATCGTCGGGGAGCAGGTCCCAGTAGAAGACGGCGACCGGGCGCCTGACGATGGCGGATGAGCGCCGGAGGACGTCGGCGGCCTGGCGCCTGACGATGGCGGACGAGCGCGGGAGGCTGATGGCGATTGGGCGCCTAATGCCGATGGCGGCCGGGCGCCGGAAGACGTTGGCGACCTGGCGCCTGATGATGGCGGACGAGCGCCGGAGGCTGATGGCTATCGGGCGCCTAATGCCGATGGCGGCCGGGCGCCGGAAGACGTTGGCGACCTGGCGCCTGATGATGGCGGACGAGCGCCGGAGGCTGATGGCTATCGGGCGCCTAATGCCGATGGCGGCTGGGCGCCGGAAGACGTTGGCGACCTGGCGGCTGATGATGGCGGACGAGCGCCGGAGGCTGATGGCGATCGGGCGCCTAATGCCGATGGCGGCCGGGCGCCGGAAGACGTTGGCGGCCTTGCGCCTGATGATGGCGGACGAGCGCCGGAGGCTGATGGCGATCGGGCGCCTAATGCAAAAATCATCTAGACAAAAAATTAAAAAAGCATTTTGAAGCTTGAAGTTTCAGTTTTAACGTGCCATCGGTGGTTTCAAAAATTTTTTTTATCTTTCTTGTTCTGTGCTTTAAAAAAGACACATTGTTTTATTCCTTAAAATTATGTATTTTTGACACTCTCCAGCTTGATAAAAAAATTTCTCTTGAAAAATTCAACTCAGATTCCATAAACTACAACATTTTGCCTACAAAATGTTTTTTTAAAAATTTTCCTACGATTTTTTTTGATCGAGTTACACGATTTTAAAACTAAACCTGTATTTTTGGACATAATGTCGATGCTCCGCGAAAAATCATCGCAGATAAAAAATTGAAAAAGCGTTTTGAAGCTTGAAGTTTCAATTGTAACGTGATATCGACAGTTTAAAAAAAATTTTTTGTTTTCTCATTTCTAGAAAATACAGATTTATTTTCAAAATCATGTAACTCGGTCAAAAAAAATCGTAGGAAAATTTAAAAAAAAGCATTTTGTAGGCAAAATGTTATAGTTCATGAAACTTGAGTTGAATTTTTTGAAAGAAATTTTTTTATTAAGCTGCAGTGTCAAAAATATATATATTTAAGGAACAAAATAATGTGTTTTTTTTAAAGCACAGAACAAGAAAGATAAAAGAATTTTCAAAAACCACCGACAGGACGTTAAAATTGAAATTTCAAGCTTCAAAATGCTTTTTAAATTTTTTATCTGCAATGATTTTTCGTCGAGTTTCAACGGTTTTAAAATAGCCCAATTTTTAGAATATGAAAAGTGTTCTCTATATTTTTTTGAGTAGTGTAATATTAGATTTAAGACTTTTTCTTGAGCGTTTTTATATTTTAGATATGAAATAATTTCGGGATATCTCTTATTTAAGGAAGATCGATTAAATTCATACCGAGTGCTTTGCCTTTGCCAAGAATAACAAAACTGGCGGAGCTGCCTAGAAGACCGTGCTGCGGTAGTACAGGTAGAGAGCCGTTGCCACCTGGAATACAATCCCAGACAGCACAAAACGTCCTCAGGATCATCCTGAATATGTCCAGGATGGTTCAGGATATTTGTAGGATGTTTTAAGATATTATTATAAATATATTTTATGAAAATTTAATATGCATACATGATTACTTTCGGTTATGTAGGCTATTTAATATAATTTAGAAATTTTAAGTATTGTAATAAGTATTAATGTCCTATAAATGTCCATTGGATAACCCCTGGATGTCTGTAGGATATCTGCCCTGTCTATTACCCAGACAGCACAAGGATGTCCTTAGGACGTCCAAAGGGCATCCAATATAATAGACAGGGCAAATATCCTACAGACATCCAGGGGTTATCCAATGGACATTTATAGGACATTAATACTTATTACAATACTTAAAATTTCTAAATTAAATTAAATAGCCTACATAACCGAAAGTAATCATGTATGCATATTAAATTTTCATAAAATATATTTATAATAATATCTTAAAACATCCTACAAATATCCTGAACCATCCTGGACATATTCAGGATGAACCTGAGGACATTTTGTGCTGTCTGGGTCACTATGTAGAAAAAGCAAAATCTCGCAAGCTTACAAATATATGTTTAATACTACAAACACAATAATGAGATATTAAAACAGTGACATACGCGAGGTTAGGATATCTGTCATATGTGCAGTAGGCAATGTATAAAAACGTTCTGTTAAAATATTTTTGTATGTCCTGGATGCCCTTTGGACGTCCTAAGGACATCCTTGTGCTGTCTGGGATGTAACGTCAAAAGATAACCATCTTCCGTCATTATAATATGAACCTCTGCGGGATAATTCGCCCTTTTTATCATCTGCAGCTAAAAAAAAGAATTATTAAAAAAAAACATACTCAAAATTGATCTAAAGTTGAAATAATTTTATGCATATAGTATTTCTTTTTTTAATAATAAGGCATCTTCGTAATAAATATGCAGAATGCATTAATTTTGCATTATGCAAATTTGTTTTTACTTGAGCTGCTATTCACTTGACTTTATCTACTAATATTTCTTACCTTTTAAATAAATTGACATTTTATACTTTTAAACAATTCGAAAAAAAAACATTCATCTTTAATTAAATCTTTGATTTGTAAAGTATCTACTTTTTTCGACAAATTTTCTCAATACAAAGGTTCAAGTAAATTTTCTTTTGTATCTTTTTGATATTTTTTTCTATAATCAGTTAAAATTTGTAAAATAAACTGTTTCTGATCTTCATCTTTTGTAAATAAATTATCCCACACGGAACATGACATCCATTGGACGTTCATATAACCTCCATAACTCCATGCGACATCTATCTCCATAGTGGATATTGTATAGATTTCTAATAGAAATCCATATTATCTCCATGGTAGATGTATATAAATC
The DNA here is from genome assembly GCF_003651465.1 of Formica exsecta. Classification (NCBI taxonomy): domain Eukaryota; kingdom Metazoa; phylum Arthropoda; class Insecta; order Hymenoptera; family Formicidae; genus Formica; species Formica exsecta. The sequence continues at coordinate 5,794 of NW_021853380.1, forward strand.
ATCCATCATGGATGTCCATTAGACATCTGTTATGGATGTATGATAGATTTATACAAGTATGTTTCTAATAAAACAAAATTTAATTTTTATTTAAGTATTATTTAAAATTCTCAGCTAATGTTTTGAGAGTATACTTAAAAATGTGTAATATTATATATTCTATTTTTAATTTATATACAATCTAAATTTTTATTAAAATTTTTTACTAAACTCTAAAATATAATTAACAAAATTTTAATGCAAAATAAAGAATTTTTTTTCATACCAAATTTTTTAAACAGTCCATAATATATAATGTCACCAATT
>NW_021853380.1:7390-8196 GCF_003651465.1 Formica exsecta
AATTATTGTCAGCAAAAAGGCTACAAATTTGGTGCAAGAGTTGTTATTACCGATTAAGCTGGCAGATTGCCGGCAAGAACCAAGCAAAGCTTGCTAACATAACTAGACAGCAAATTGGCGGCAGAAACCGAGCAAAGCTTGCTGACATGACTGACATCAGATTGTCAGCAAAAACTGAGCAAGGTCTGAAGTGCGCAATTTGATGGCAAATTGGCAGCAAAAACCGAACAGAATCTGCAGTTTATTACAAAGTATTATAAAATAGTTCAGTCGCTTATCGCTATGCGGCGCGTTATTCATTATCTATACCCGTATTCAAATTCTTGTCATGAGTGTATATAAAGCCTGCAAAATGCTAATAATATTATAATATTAATATTTCTATCAGTTCAATTTTTGACACAATTCTTATACAAGAAATTCAAATATTGAACTGATTTTTGATAAATTGGACAGATAATTGTTCAATTTTCACTTATTCAAACAATTTCTGTCCAAAAAGATCTTTAATTTTACAAATTAAATTATTTAAATTTACCTATATGTTTTAACACATTAATATATGATTTTATATAATGTCTAATTATCTAATGGTCATTTTATGACCAAAACTTATCATCATTTTATTACTTAGGGTTGAGACTTTAAATCCATTTAAATATACTATTTTATATGAATGGCCAAAAGCTGCAGAATTTGTTCGGTTTTTGCTGACAATCTGCTGTCAGATTGTCCTGCGCAGATCTTGCTCGATTTTTGCCACCAATTTGACGTCAAATCATGTCAAGCTTTGCTCGGTTTTTGCC
>NW_021853380.1:9060-29685 GCF_003651465.1 Formica exsecta
CAATCCCAGATGTAAGATCTTGTTGCTATTCCGACGCCATAGCTCGTTTTGCGCTATTTCAAAATTGTTACGTTGTCCAGCTCGATTCCGGACGAGCTCCCAAAATGTTGCGTCCGCGGATCGGAATCGAGATAAATCGAATCACGCAAGACACAACCGGCACTCACACTCCGCGTCGTAAATAATAACTCTTAGTTATGAAAGAACAAGAACTTTAATGAAACAGAACTATATAACTATTCACAGAAATAGAGAACAGAGAATATCGTTAATAATCTTAAACACGTCCGCGCGGATTGACATCTGTCACGAAACTCAGATGGCGACCCAAAACAACATGTCCGCCGTTGTTTAACAGCAAACTCCCCGGCAACGTGCTTAGAGACGATCTCTCGAAGACGGGCATAATCCAGGGATGCAACAATATACACATATCTTATATTTCCAGAAACACACTAATAAAAAGCTCCTTTTATTTAATTTTTCGGATTTTCTGCGGGATTCTATATAAAAAGAAAAAAGTTTGAACTATTCAATTATTAGTGAAAAAATGATTGAAAGCTATTGAAAAAATAAGTGTTTAATCAATTTTTGGCAACATAATATTTTTTTTGCAAAAGTTCCTTATGAAAAATAATATTAGGAGTTTTGTGGCATGTTGTATGAATATTAATACAACGTTACGCGCAAAGTCTCTGGGATGTTAATGGAATGAGTTTGGAGTGTTTGGACGAACATTTTCATGTTGCTGGGAAGTTGATGGCAGGTTTATTAATCTCCGTGGAATGTTACCGTCTTACAATTTAAGATGTGACTTTATTGGGATATTGGTGTGCCTTGAAGGCTATTATTCATCCATCAAAGCTCCATGAAATATCCATGATTATACCATATGACGTCTATGTGACATCTATTAATACGTCTAATGGATGTCGAATGGAAGTAAGAAATGCGGAATTGTGGATGTCTAGTAGATGTCTATAGGAGATTACATGGATATCTAATAGAGGTTTCAAATCTCCATGATGGACGTCTACTGGACGTCTATCCATTAGAGGTTTATGTTCCGTGTGGGATTGTACTCTTGCATTAAATGTACACCTCTTTCTGCTACGTCATTCACAACGCTCAAGTTTTTTACGATACTCAAACAACTTTGATAATTATTCTCGTTTTCTAACCAATTTTCACAATTGATTTTTAATCAATCTGTTTCCGACTGAAGTTTACGAAAGAAATTTATAGAATTTTGATTAATAAACTGTTCTAAGCCTTGCTCTAGTATTTTTGATATTTCCGATTGTAATAATATAACTTTTTTAAAGTTTCTATCGTAATTATCATCTTTGTCATCTGTACTTATTACATTTGTTTCATTTAATAATTTTTCGACTATCTTTTTTTTTTGTTTCTATTTGTACTTCATCATCAAATAGGGCCATTAAGGAATTTTCGGGATTCATATACCATAAATGATCTAAAAGTTTGTTTAAAGCGATTTCTGATATTTTTTTGTCAATACTTCGATAATCATAAAGAGTTTTAATCAACTGAAAATCGCAATATGAGGCTTTTATAGACATCGGTGCTATGAACCATATCTTTATGTATATTTTCACGATAAAAGTACAAATCATTCCTATCCCTTCTTTTTCTTTTGATTTCAACTCAAAGGTATCTCGAAATATAAAAATTTTCAAGCAATATATTGCCTTAGCCATCAATCTTGCTTGGTGCATAGCTCCAGGAACGTGAAACGTAACTTTTTCTGGTATTATTCCAATAAATATTAAGGTCAATTTTAACAATTCTACGTAATCATCTCTGTTTTGATTTATAGTTAAGTTTTTCTCTGCAAATCTGCGAATTTCAGGAAAATCATCTTTTAAAATGTTGTAAATTATTGGATCGTTATTCCGCTTTTATATTTAGTTAAATCTAATTTATCCCGTTCTTTTTTAAATCGACCAAAAAGTGGCACATTTGGCCCACTGGATTTTGGTATTTTAACCTCAAAAACAGCTCTTAGTATGACCTCGAATATGTGATGCCTACATGGAAATAGAAATATATTTTTTCCTAGTAATTGTTCTATTAAAGTTGCTGCACCATTAATTCGTCCAGTGTTCAAAGCGGTTGTATCACAACACAAACCAACTACTGAATTACTTATTCCATACTCTTGTAACGCATCGAAGACAGCATTAGCCTGTTCATTTCCTATAGCACTTTCAAGCTTTGGTATTTATAGTAGTTCAATTTCATTTTCTGACGAAACTATTACCGGAAGACGTTCTACAAAAGTTCTACCAATAATATCAGGTAAATATTTTCCATCCCAATGGACAATTAATCTACAAAGATCGGTACTTTTGAATCTTTGTTGGATTTCCTCGGCTCTTTTTATACGAAACATCTCTCTTCTCTGTTTTATTGAAGTTCTGTTTATAACATAATGACTTGCGTCGAGGTCAACGGCTTGTAGAAAAGAGATTAGTAAACTCATAGTATTACGATCACTGATTTTGCATTTATCCAACATTGTACAAAGTTTTGGAGTAAGAATGTTCAACGTTCCACGATATTTTTTCGATGGAGGTAGTTCGTCATTAAGTTCCAAAATAAAACTAGGATCTCTTCCAAGGCTGGCCTAACTAAATGTACTTGTTTGTGTTGATTGAGAATATGAATCGGTTTGGGAAGAAGTTCCTAGATTAATTATAAAGAATATTTTAGATATTAGAACATTTATTTTTATAACATCAAAAAACGATTATTACCATATTGTATCTCTTCAATATTAGCAATAAACCCAACATGTTCAGGTTTTTGGTTGATTCAGTAGAAAATTTTTAACTTCGTCGTTTACCATTATTAAAGCATCATTATGAGAAAAATCAAATAAATTGTCAAATTGGGAAATAAACAAAGATTCCTTAGTTTTTTGATTATCAGTCTGTTTTCCTGCATTTTTTTGCAATTTTCTCCACTCATTGTATAAATTTTCGATTTTATCAATACAACGGCTTTTATGTCTGATTGGAATTTTTGCTTTTTTCCAAAAAATATTTATTTCTTCATAAACTAAACTTGCGCTTTCTCGCAAAGTGAACTTGAATATTCGAATGTTATAAAATAACACTTTTATTACTTGTAAATTTGATGGTAATTTGTTTCCATCAATCTGATAGTGACTACTACCAACGAGAAAAATATTGAACATTTTGCATGTTTAAAGATCCTATATGTGTTTTTATACTCGAACTGAAACAATCTGAGTTAACTTAGAATAATATGTTACTGGATTTATATAAATTTCCAGAAGTATAGAAAAAATTTGAATGATAAAGAAAAACGAACATTGACTTATAGAATTTATACAAATCACTTATTATATAGGAACGAAGGTTAAACGCAAAAAATATATTTGAAAAATACTTCTATAACGCGTATTCGTCTCAATGTGATGTTAAAGAGGTTACATGACAATTGTCCCAATTACTCAATAATAACTCCTTTATTAAGCGTTATAAAAGAAAATGGTACAGGACTTTTCTTTTCAGTTTGATCCAATCTACCTTCACACTTCGGATGTGTCAAAAATTGCCGGACACCCTATATATATATATATATTTTGTCATATGGCCCCCTCCAAACCCTACAACTTTTGTCTGAAACATTTTTTTTGATAAAGCTTACTTTCCGAGATATTTTACAGTTTCAAGTTAAAAAACTCACCCTGTATAAATATATAATCTTGTTTGTTTCTTTTAATTTAATTGTATCAGCTTCTAAAGTTTACATAACTATGTATAGATCCTTGGAGATATTCAACCATCTTTGGATATAAAAAGAAAAAAATTGAAAAATTTTGGTTTGACATTACAACCCCAAACAATTATTGTCGGATCTACATTGAAAGAAATTCATCAATTGTTGTCGTCGACGATGTCTTATATGAAGTGGAATCGACGTTAAAGGCTATCGACGTTACTTTTAAAGCTTTCCATGCACTTTATGCAAATTATCCTGTGGAATCTGAACGAATTTGGTTATTTTTACAAAAAGCAATATATAACATCAAAACTCAATGGGATAAACAAGAAGGTATTGTAACTGTCCTAGCCAAAGAATATTGTGAATCTTAGAAGTTATGTAGAGTAAGTTTTTAATTATTTCGTAATATTTATAAGTAAAAAAACTGTGATTTGCAAATTATTGATAATTATTAACTGATAAGACAATCACTTTGAAAAATGGCAAACTGTGTGCAATGTAAGATAAGTTTACCTTCTATTGATTCTTTGGGACTACGTTTTAGAATTGCACATAAAAGACATATATTTAACATCTATCAATGCGGCGAACAAAATTGTAGTCGTACTTTTGATCAATGGGCAACGTTAAAAAAGCATTTTATGAAAAAACATAATATTTTGCCAAACAAAAAGCAAAGTACAATATCTAGTAATTTAGAAATGCAAGAGCAAAATTTAAGTTCTCATTATTCTCATTTTGAAAATCATACATTTGTAGAAAATAATATTTCTTTTGAAAATTTCAAATCATTTGTCGACAATCAAGCCGAAGTACTAATTGCAAAACTTTATAATAATTCCTGTATTCCACGTGGTCATGTGCAGACTATTATAAATGACATTCAGCAACTTATTCTTGAAGGATGCTTACCTTTATTATCGAATAAAATAAGAAATATGTGTATATCTATAAATGTTGATGCTGCATTTCTAAATGATATTGATTTAATGTTTCACATTATAAAAAATCCTTTTGAACATTTCTCGACTAAATATAAGGTATTTAAACATTTTGAAACATGTGGAGAATACATTCCATCAAAAGAATATTTAATAGGTCCTAGGTTAGAGGGAGTAAGTACTCGATATGGAATTCAAGCGAAACATGTCCCAGTTTATGGTCAATTTATAGCATTAAGAAAAATATTGGGAAGATTTTTTAAATTGCCTTATGCATTTGAAAGCACTATTTCATATATAAAATCATTGAAAGAAGATTCACAGTACGTAACAAACTTTATTCAAAGTCCACTTTGGAAACGTAAAATGGTTTCTTATGGTAAAGATGATATTATTTTGCCCCTATTCTCTTATTATGACGACTTTGAACCTAATAATTCTTTGGGCCCTCATTGTGATAAATTAGGCGCTGTCTATTGTGCAATTTCTTGTCTTCCTCCCGAATGTCAATCTATAGTCGATAATATATTCCTGATTTTATTATTTCATAGCGAAGATAGAAAATGGTTTGGCAATAAAAGAACGTTTTCACCTTTGATCGAGGAATTACAATTTTTAGAAAGTAAAGGAATAATTATGAATACTTCAGAAGGGAATAAAACAGTATTTTTTATTCTTGCTCTTCTCTTAGGTGATAATCTTGGTTTGCATAGTATGACTGGATTCATAGAATCCTTTAATAGTAGATATTCTTGTCGATTTTTTAAATGCACCAAACGCGAAACAGAAATTGATTACGAACAAAAGGTAGCACTTTTACGATCTGAAGAAAATTATGAAAAAGATATAATGATAGATAATAGTGCTTTTACTGGAATAAAAGAACTATGCGTTTTTAATGAAATTAATTCGTATCATATTACATCTAATTATACTGTAGATATAATGCATGATGTGCTGGAAGGAGTATGTCATTATGACAATCTACTAATTCTTAATCATTTTGACAAAAATATCGAATTTTTTTCTTTGGATATTTTAGATTTTCGTTTAGCCATGTTTGATTTTGGCCCTATTGATACATCAAACAGGCCTCCGCAAATCTCTCGAGATAACTTAAAGAAAAATAAATTAAAAATGACTGCTTCCGAAATGTTATGCTTTACAAGATTTTTTGGTGTTCTTATTGGAGATCTGATATTGGAAAATGATATATTTTGGCAATTATATATTCTTTTAAGACAAATTTTAGATATTTTATTGTCAAAGACTTTAGCACAAGATGATTCGTTATTATTAAATCATTTAGTATATGAACATAACAAATTATATATAGAATTGGGAGGAAATAAACTCTGAAAGCGAAATTTCATCATTTACTCCATTATGCCAAAGTGCTCGAAATGTCAGGATCATTTGTTCATTATTCATCCATGCGCTTTGAAGCCAAGCATAGATCTCTTAAGAAATCTTGTTATACTAATGCATGTAGAAAAAATATTGCCAAATCTGTAGCCATAAAGCACCAATTACAATTTTGACTAAAATCATGCGAAAGCATATTACCTAAAATAAAAATTGGTCCCGGAGAAATTATGGATATAACCTTAATTGATAATTTCGAATTATTTAAAGATATGTTACCAATATTAGAAAATAAAATGTATTTTGTCTCTAATTGGGTGCAATACAAGGGTACACATTATCAGACAGGAATGGTTTTAATAATAGATTATGATATTGCTACAGGGCCTATTTTTGAAGAGATTACAAAGATTTTTATTCAAAATAATAATTCAATATTTTTATGTTTTGTATATGAAACTATAGGCTATAACTCTCATGTTCATGCATATGAAATTTCAAAAAATTATAACGAAATAAAGATTACAACTTAAGAGAATCTTTTCAATCCATTTCCTATTTATTCACATAGAATAAGCAATGGTGAATTGTATTGCGTATTACGTTGTTCTAAATAATGATTTATTTTTCAACTTGTCTTTTTCAACTTGTATTTTTAACTTGTATTGTTCAACTTGTATTTTTCAACTTTACTGGAGTTTCTATATAGTTTTTCTAAATAAAATGTTGGCATAATGTGCGACATAAGGTGTTTATATTATTATTGCTGCAACCATTTCCAATTTTATACATTATATTCTGGATTCATATTTGTGTATGTTTGCAGACAGAGAAGAAACAACTTTACAGTATTAGAAAAGTAAACTGTTTTATTAGTAAAATATCTTCTGTACTATCCATTTAGGTTTGCTATGTTTGGAGGTAAATAAATACATATTAAAATTTAATAACAGATATTAAAATATAATTAAATTGATTTTTATTTTTATTAGATTTTATATATATTTGTATTTATTTATTTTTTAGATAGAAAGTAAACCTGAATGGATATTACTGCAAAGATACTTTACTAAAAAAGCGAATTACCTTCCTAATATGCACAATTACTTTGCTAATATAACCAAAATGCATTGTTAATACAGAGCACTAACCTTTTGCTAATATAGCAAAGTTGCTTTGTTGAAATTATTAAAAAGCGCTTGCTGAAATTACTAAACACAGCTAAATTTTTTTATCAATATAGCAAAATTACTTTGCTTATTTACTCAAAATAACTTGTTGATTCAGCAAAAGTGTTCTTCTAATATAGCAAACTTGATTCGTTCATGTAAACAGATTGCGTTATTGATGCAGCAAAAGTATGTCAATGGTAGAATAAAAACAGTTTGTTATTATACCCTGCGGAAAATGGTCGATTAAAACCGATTAAAACATAATCCCGCGGCGAAGGTCAAGCGAGCCAATCTGGAAGTAGAAAGCGGGGATATAAGGCGGACCCTCTGCAGAGAAATCGTATATTTGTTTTTAACAACTGAGTCCGTTTCAATTGTAGAAACACCGATTCAATAATTGACGACATTATTTGCAGGATTGGCAAATATATTTTCAGCAAATAAAATTAGTATTCTTAGCAAATCTCTTTACTGTCCATATAACTAACGAAATTTGCTACGAAAGCATAAAATATGCTGTGACAGCAAACTTTCTTTTTCCGTGTACACAAATTCTAGACGCGATTATTAATAAACAACGAAAAAGAGACGCACTTTACGCGACCGACACTCACACTCGGACAACAGACATATTATACAATCGAGACTTATGCTCTAAACGTGTGATAACCGACGCACACGCAATATACGGAATCCGGATCTCCAGAGAGACGTTACGCGGTTAAGCAAACCCGATATTACTTTCTCTATTCACGGAACCCGATACTCTTAAGGCCCCGGGGCTCGAATCGCTTGACAATGTGGCCGTGATGCTAAAATTTACACTAAAGAATCGGGCTCAGCCCGTACGCCAAAATACGAATTCACGGCGACGACGACAGAACGATACAATCCCGGGCGTGATCGCGCGTGGATTATTAGCGGAGGATAACCTCACCGGCACCGTAATCTCTCCCGAGGGCGGCCAAAGGGTCAACGACGTCCTCCGGCCTCGGTCCTTTCTTGCGGCGGTCGTCGGGAATCCTCTCCGCTTGCCTCGGCGGCCGCAATCGTCCTCTTTCTCGAAAAATCGACCTTGTCGGCCCGCGAACGTCTTACTCTTACTAGCCCACGCGTCCGTGCCGGTCTGTCCCTGGTCCCGGGCCCCGGAATCGTCGCGATCTCAAATCATTACCTCCGGGCCAGCCGGGGCTGCGCACACGGGGTGCGCATTATCGCGACCAATTACGTGCTACCACGCGCTGCGGGCGACGCGCTCACGATCGTATCGGGGGTGCCCGCGCCCCCGGTACCACTAACGATAATTTAATGGGGCCTAATTTGCTCCACGGAGCCGTTGCGAGATCTCGGCCGGGCGTCTTGACCGGAAATATGGTTGCGACCCTCGTTGCTGTATTTTCCTGCGGACTGCGCTCTGCGGCGGCGACATTAATGCAGTACCTCCAAGGGGAGCGGTTCTGCACGGTCCTGGATCCTTGCGCGAGGATTCGCTCGTTGTCCCGTGCGTCGCGCATCACGCGTGCGGGTCCTGATCCCGTCGTGACGTCGAAAGATTTCCGCTGCTTGTTTTAAATAACGAAATGCTGGCTCATCTTCCCTCAAAGGTCGCTTAAGAATCTCAAGATCGCCGATATGTGTTTCTGGTTGCCGCAAATCGGTCTCCCGCCTTCTCCTCCGATGAGGATCCCAAAATAAATATTCATACAAAAGAAAAAATAATAAACAAAATTAATATAATGAACAGAATCTCGATTAATGACGCCTTTCTGGAGACTGCGGTACGGTTCTCGCAATTTTTCGACTGGCGCGTAGCCCGCGCTTTGCGATTGGAGAGGGATCCGGCGGACGCGCGCGAGACAGCAAATCACAATACATATAGGGGATTCCATTAAAAAAAAATAAAGTTGAACTCCATATGACCTTGGCACATTCACTCAAGGTCAAACCAATGACACCATCTTATGTCCCTCTTCGGACCAAACAACTTTTGTCTAAAACGTTTTTCTATATCTTTCATATTTTTCCAAATATTTACCTGGGGCGATTAAAATGGAACACCCTGTATATATATTCTGCCCAATTGTAAATGCGCGGAGCGAGGTCGTTCTCTCCGTGAACGCAGTATAGTATATTATAGAAGTCTGTTATCGATACATAAGCGCGTATATAATGTGTTAAATACAAAATCGGTTTAGATATTATAATTGTTTATTCAACATCTTTCCTCCCTTATATTGACATATCGCAATTTATATGTATTTGTCATATTTTTCTGGTGTGCAGCTATTCTTACGATCCATCGCAATAATTCATTATTCGTTGGAACAATTGTTTAAAAACGCGTGTATCATTCTAATTTGCCTCGGCATTAATTATAGATAAGATTATTAATTATAGATAAAATATTAAAAGTTCACGTTTCATTGAAATAACGATTCCAGTTGTCATTAATCGTATCCATGTTTAAAAGTTTAACACGTAACATTCATCTTTTATATTGATTGATGACGTAATATTATTCCACCGATGTAAGATTACTCGGTTTCTCATTTCTCATGAGTTTGAGAACTCTCTCGTATACGAGTTTTGGCGCATCCTTGGCCCATAAAAAGTCTATGTGATTGAAATTGGACCACGGCACTTCATACATATCCACTACGTTGGGCAGTGAATGGTACAATCTCCTCACATCCTTGAAGAAATATTTTTGTTAGTTATGCGTGATTTCTCTTAAACTATCTTTCCAATTCTACGCATAAAAAATCGATTTATACAGCGTGTCCCAGAATTAGACGGACAAACTTTAGATGGTTATGAAAGACACCAAAACAAGCCAATTTTGTCAATAAACCCGTGTCCGCAAATGAGCCGTTTTGGCACTAGAGAATCAAAGACTAACAAGGGCAAAAATCTTTGAAAACAATTATTTTTTCAAAATTTTATTAATGTGGTTAAATAGAGGTGTTGTTACCATGAAACTTTTGTATAAAACATTTTTTAATGTCTCGAATAATTTTCGAGATATATCGAGAAAAGCAAAAAGCCGCTCTACATATGAGGGGTGATTTCAACCCTTAGAATCGTTTTTGGGCCGCAAATGGAAATTTATAAATTCACCTATTTACTCCTCCCTCCCTTACATATGTGTAAAATTTGATCAAAATCAGAATTTTTGGATTCGTGAAGTTCCCTTGTTAGTCTTTGAATCTCTAGTGCCAAAACAGCTCATTTGTGGACATGGATTAAATTGTTTTGGTGTCTTTTATATTCTTTTTATTCTGAAGTTTGTCGGTCTAATTCTGGGACACCTTGTATACAGCCGAATACTCTCCACTATATATTTTCGTTATTTGAATACCTACTTTTCTGTTACTTACCTCTGTGCTGATCAACCAATCATTTTTGGAGTAGAGCAACGCGACTGGTATCGTGATATTTGCTAGATTATAGTCTGGAGGTTCCGTCGAATTATAAATCAATTGATTTTTCGCGCGACCGTAATCGTATTGGCGAAACTTGCCCGATTGGAATATCTGAGTGTAATGCGCCAACGTCTTAGCCGAGGTGCCGGCAGGATCGTGACCCAAGATGACAGGTTCCAGAGTCTAAGTAGGCGACAACAAGGACGCTTACGCAAAGTCCGATCTGAATTATAATCGCGAGAGTTGTTGATGACGATCGAAGCTTCGATTGCGACGGAGTTATACTTCGATCATGCCATTCGTAAAATTTTCATGTAATGAAACTGCTGGTAGTTGTAACCGATTATCATACTCACGTAATTAAACTGCTCGTAGTCATAACCAAACATCAGAAACATGGCGTGGGCGCAAATCTTCTTGCCGAAACCCCGGCCGCAGCCGTATTTCGTAAAAAATCTCAAAAAATCGCTTCGCAGAAATTCACCATGAAAGAAGAATTGTGTCATTTTCTGTAATTGAAGATCTCTCTTAATCGTGATGGAATTTACTTGTAATTTTCTTTTTAAACTTTAGCGGTAATTTTGAGAATAAATAAATTAATCTCTAAGAATTTTTTAAATAAATTAAAATAATTTATGGAAACTTAGATCTTATTGTTAATTTTAACTGGTCGAAGCACAGCTCGATAAAATTATGATTAAAAATTAAATATATACAACAAAAACGAACATGTGAAGTACTTACAACACAAAAAAATATATTAATTTTTCAATCTTGAAAAACAATTTTTTCGTAAATATTGCAAAAAGTAATCTTTCATCTTTTTTATTTATATTTTATTTATGAGATAAATCTTTTTTTTTTAATTTTGTCACAAGAGATGAATTTCATTCTGTATACACTATTAAACAAATTCCATCTAAAATTAGCTACAATATATTGTTTTTTATTATTTTGTCTATTTGTAATTTTAATATGTAAATTAAGAATTATTGATGTCCAGCCGCGCGTTCACGCTAAAGAAATTTATATTTCAAAATTGATCATTTAATAATTATATTTAAAAAAAATGGTATACTCTCTAGTTTGTTTATACATATAGTATAAAAATGAGAAATAAAATATTTTTTGTGTTTAACAAAATAATATTATTTTAAACAGTTATTTTGCATTAATGAATTATTTTTTAACAGTATTCACCTATATTTTACTTTACCTGAAACATCTTCCAAAAGGGAACCAAGTATCGTATAGGACTTTTCATATGGTTTATAAAGGCCGTTGGCGCGAGGCTGATCATTATTTGCACCATTCGAGTGATTTCCGGATGCACCGATGCCATTACATAAAAAGTTGTTGTGCCCATTGAATGACCAATGTACGTATGTAGTGGTTGCGATTTTGTATTTGTAATAAATGTAATCATCGCGGGTAAATCGTAGATGCCCAGTTCGTTAAAGCTAATGAAAAATTCAATCAGTATATCGTCATAAAATATGTAAATATGTATATATATTGCCATATATAATATATATATAACATAATATATATCACATAATAAAATATAAATAACATAATATATATATAACATGCTACTTAAATTGTACATACTATAGTTTAAATATATACATATGTATATATATGTATATATATGTACGTAATATATGTAATATATGCAAATCTATATATTGTACATATGTATATATCTATATAATAAAAAAGGTATTCCATGTACGCAGAATGCAGACTATTTTATTATTGTTACCGTATCTCTTACCTGAAAATAAAATTTCTTTTTTTTGACAAAATTCTGAAAATGCAATATTTATGAGATGTCTATTTTTTATATTGCCAAACAGTGCGTTTGCTGTTTCTTGATTCTTAATTTAAATGACTTTTTGTGTACAAATATATGATAAGTCTGATATTGATTAAATAAATATTATATTTAAATTAAATGAATATTATACTTAATTATAACAGAATTACCAAAATTTCTCCACGATAAATTATTTATACAAAAAATCAAAAAATAGCACAAATGCACTATATTGACATATTAGAAAATGAAATATCTCGAAAACGATGCGTTTCCGAATATTTTGTCAAAAAAAAGGATGTGATTTTTGACAAAAAATACAGTAATATTTATTTCTATGCAACTTACATATAAATACTTTGTATTTTTTTATACCACATACATATTTCTAAATAAGTGCAACTTAAGATAAGTACAGCATATAAATATATAAGTATGTATTAGCATAAAAGTGCATCAAATCTTTACATTTGACGCCAAATTAAATCACACAATGATTATCATTATATCATTTTCAAAGCACTATTATTTTTATTTTATCCAAGTACCTAAAGTCCCAAAATGTTGAGTTCGATGGCGATAGGGAAATATGCGCCTTGGAATAGGTATTACCACGGAAATTGCCTAACCAAACATCGTATCCCTGATCCGCTAATAGGTAAGCTAAAAGAATGCAAGAGAACATTCTTTGCAATAGTTATTACATAACTTATATATAGTTTTCGATATAATATTATATAATTTCATATAAAATTATGTAATATAATATTAAATTTGAGATTATTTCTTGAGCGTTTTTACAATAAAAATGAAATGATTTCGGAATATCTCTTAATCCCGGAAGATTGATTAAAAGATTGATTATAATTTCATACCGAGTGCTTTGCCTTTGCCAAGAATAACCCAATCGGCGGAGCTGCCTAGAATGCCGTGCTGCAGGAATACCGGTACAGAACCGTTGCCACCTGGGATACGATGTAACGTCAAAAGATAGCCGTCCTCCGTCATTACAACGTGAGCTTCCGCGGGATAACCCGCCTTTTTTATGATCTCCGGCTAGAAAAAAATGAGTAAAAATGATAACATTGATCTAAAGTTGAAATAAATTTGTGTGACAAACTGCACATAATATTTATTTTCTAAATAATGGGGCATTAAATTCTGCATTAAATATAAAATAAAATGGGTCATTAATTTCTGCATTAAATATAAAATATCAATATTTAATAAATATAATCTCCGGCTAGAAAAAAATGAATAAGAAAAAATAACATTGATCTAAAGTTGAAATCAATTTGTGCGACGAACTGCACATAATATTTATTTTCTAAATAATGGGGTATTAGATTCTGCATTAAATATAAAATAAAATAAGTTATTAATTTCAGCATTAAATATAAAATATCAATATTTAATAAATATAAGAAGTAATTATATAATAAAAATAATAAATAAGTGTAATATATTTAAAACGGAATCAAATAATCATTAATAAATTTAATTAGATGTTACGTGATTGTAATTTGCAGAAACTGCAGATCGAAGTCTTTTACAATTAGCATAATAAAAAGTATGACGCTCTATAAAAATTATTTTAAATGCAAACTTTACAAAGGATTTAAATTTTAAAGATTTATTTTTTTATATTTATCTCTTAAATGACTGCAATTAAAATAGTTTTAATGGTTATTTTGCTATTATAATATATATATTACATATAATTGAATATCTTAAGACAAAAAAAGAAGAAATTAATATTAATTAGAGTACTAATAATAGAATTTTAAATTCCTTCTAAAAAGCAAAAAGAAAAGATATAAATGTTATTATAGTAGCGGTAGTTAACGCCTATGTATAATTTTACGAAATTTAAATTTTAGTTTTTAATAGAAGAGTGACATCTGCGGCGTAAGATTATTGTTGATCATTTTCTGCATTAAAAAAGTTCAACTAATTAAAATAACGAAAACTTTAATCCTCGTCTATGAATGAAAAAGTATACTTACTGTGTTGAGAATGACATCAGGATTGAATGCAGTGTTGTTCGACCCATTTCGGCTGGTCCATATTATTCTCCTCATGAGTGTACTTAGCTCGGTGGTCACATCCGCCGGCGCCGCATCAAGACCGCAAAAAAATAGCAAATATACGATTCCGATCAATCTCATTGTATTGATGAGAGATTCAATAAACAGTAAAAGAAACACGATAAGACACGAGAAGAAAACGACACGAGAGTGTTCCACGGCACTTACTGTTGAAATGAATGAATCGTCATTTTATTTGAGATTCTTTTTTATCAATTGGAAAAAAGAAGCACTATCGCTTTATTAGTCATAAGATGATAAGTCATTAGAAAAGATATACATGTATGTAGAAGATAGATTGTGTCGGAATTACAGTGTAAAACCGAAGGCGCATCAAATTAGCGCACATATCCAATAAATCCGATAGTAGTCTTAATCATTGAATTACATTTTTATCTGCTGTCCTACAAATTCACTGCTAATCCTTCATCTCGTGCAGAGAAATAAGTGCTGATCTCTGTTTGTTTCAGCATTTCGCTTTCTATCTGTTTTACCGCAATATTCGCCAATTTCTGCAAAGACTAGAAAATAAATGTTAATTTCCAACACAAGATATTGTAAATGTAATTATGATGTAATTTATTTTGATGCCTATATCATTTTAACATATTTTATATAAATTGTATTGCGACTTTTCCATCAATCAATTTAAATCCTGTGAATTCATCCTTAATATCAAAGAAATAATTTAAATGTGCTATTTTTTCATTATTTATTAATGCTTATAATTTCAAAATATTTGCAATTTTTAACAAAAAGTTTTGAAATTTGAAAGAAATTATGTATCAAAATATTTTTTTGTTTTCATGAAACTTTTTCCATGAAATCGGAAAGATATATAAATACATTTAAAAATTATATGGTTCAATATTACAACAATATATTAAAATTTCAATATTAATAATGAAAGGAAATAGAGATATTTATAGTTTTATATGAATATAATAAGTAAACAAAAATAATTGAATTTATATTGATAAAAAAAGTTACTAAAATCAGATATATTAAAGTTTTGTATATCAGATTTGTAATCAAATACTTATCCAAAGCTTCTAAATTTATTTCATGCCAATATTTTTCTTGTCTTCTGTAGGTATCTTCTTTTGAAAAGCTAACATTTTTTAATCATCTTGCAACATTCTATATATTTTTTCCTTATCAATGGACTTTGTTCTTAAACAGTTTTGTAATCTGTAAAGACTAGTTTGAATTTGCGGGGAGAAACATGTAAGCAGCGATTTTACGGTGGTAATTCTTTGTATAACTTTTATCTAGTTTGATAAAATTAGATAAAAACTTAGGTCTAGGCTGTAGATATCAATGCATCTCCAATGCATTTCGTTTTAGGTGAGCGATATTTCTGTTGCCATCTTACCGGCTTTATATACAAATATATAAAATTATAGTAGACAATTATATAGAATATAGTATAGTTCAACCGCGCATAAATTTCACTTTTTCTAAAAAACAATGCAAAAATTATTTTCCTAATTATTCTTGCTGAATAAACTAACAGAAGAAACAAATGAGAAAAAGAACATATATGAATATATAAAATTATATATATTTTTTAAATAATTGTATATAAACAATTTTTTTTTAACAGTAAATTTAATTTCGTCTTTGCTATTGTCTTTGCTATCGTAAATATATGTATATACAGGATGTCCGACAAGTAAGTGACCAAACGGAAGGTGAAGATAGATTGGGTCAAACTGAGTCAAAAAGTCCTGAACCATTTTTTTTATAACGCTTAATAAAGGAGTTATTATTGATTAAGTCTGTTTAATTAGCGCCGACCTTTAGCCGCATGCCTAGTAGTTGTGTGAGCGCTCCGTCGCTACGGCGGCGCACATTACCAGAGGCGGGCAGCTCACCGACGTGCGTCCGGTTAAAAGTCGGCGCTAATGGGGGGCCCAGACTTTATTCAATAATAACTCTTTTATTAAGGGGATTCCAAAGGGTCTGTTTTACCGATAAAAACTTTATTTTGCAAAATCTTTTTGTTGATTATAGATATCAAAAAATCCTTTTCCACAATTAAAGTATACATAATAACGGAGCGCGGAATTTAACATTTCATATGAAAAGTGAAAAAAAATGATAAAATTACAGTTTAGTTATCGGCCTGTGCCGTCAACATTTACTTAATATAAAAGATTTGTAATCTGCACGTGCCTAATCAGTAAACCCCGCACTCGGCATTTCATCAAAGAGTATAAGTGAGCTTAGAGAAGTGAGTTTAGAAGCTTTATAAAAAAGATTCTGCAAAATAAAATTTTCGTGCATATGAACATTGTTTTTTTAAGTGCTCCCTAGGTTATGTAACAGTTACATATTGGTTTGCTGGGTATGTTGTAATTTAAATGTATTTGTTACATCGTTAGCGCAATTTTTATGATTCATCGCAATGGATCCAAAACTCGCTGAAACGATTGCTTAAAAACTATTATTCTAATTTGCCTCTGTCCTAATTTTAAATAATATTAAATTTTTATAGGTATTTCTTTTAGATACATTTCATTGTATTTTAACGATTGCAGTTACCCTCAATTGTATCCATCTAACTAAAGGTTTAGCAGGTAACATTCATCTCTTACTTTAATTGTCTACGTAACATTTCTCCATCGATGTAACATTATTTAAATTCTCGCTTCTCATTATCTTGAGAACTCTCTTGTATACGAGTTTCGGCGCATCCTTGGCCCATATAAAATCCATGTGATTGAAATTGCGCCATGGAATTTTGTATACGTCCACTACATTGGGCAACACGCGGTAGAGTTTTTTCACATCCTTGAAGAAATACTTTCGTAAATTATCGCACGCGATTTCTTTCAAACTATCTTCCCGTTTCTAAAGGAAGATACGATGCTTGACTTATATACAATTAGCGCGTATCAATCTCTACTATGTATTTCCTTTATATATGTATATTGAATATTTCCTTATTTACCATGATGTCATCCAGAGTGTCGCCAGGACCGTAAAATAACGCGATCGGGACTGTTATATTCGCTAGATCATAGTCCGGAGGTTCCACCGAGTTATAGATTAATAGATTTTCCGCGCTACAGTAATCGTATTGACGAAACTTGGCCGACTGGAATCCCTGAGTGTAATGCACTAGCGTATCAAACGAACCACCGGCCGGAAAGTGACTAATGATGACGGGTAGCAGAGTCTAACAATAAATAGAGAACAATAAAAAACATACATAAAGTTCGATCTGAGGTGCGAATCGAAACGTGATGGTCGAAGATTCGATCTTTGCGATATTTGCGCAATTATTACTCACGTGATTAAACTGCTTGCCGCTGTAACCCCAGATCATAAACATCACGTTGGAGCAGATCTTTCCGCTGATGTTCTGGTCGCAGACGTATTTCAAATACAATCTCACGAAATCGCTTAGCAGAAATTCGTGAAAAAAAATCGCATTATTATCTGAAATCGGAGATCTCTCTTAATTGTAATTTATTTGTAAATCTTTTTTTTCTTTAAGGTTTAGCGATAATTAGAAAAGTAAATAAATTAATTTCTAAGCTCTTTTTTTATCACAGAAATTGAAATAATTTATAGAAGTTTCGAGAATTTCATTAATATTAATATTAATTTGTCGAGAAATTTCTCGTTAGAATTAAAAATGAAAATTAAGTGTATACGAACAGGATGAAACAGAAAAAAATATTTACACTCGTCAACAAAATTATCACAGATAATTTCATGTCAAAATTTCCCATAACTTCAAATAAGTATAACTCCAAAAATTGTCGTATTAGAAATTTTTTTTTTCATAATCAAGTTTAAAGTTTGTACTTTAAAAAGTATTTGTCAGATTTTTAATTTATTCTCCCTCTCTGCCGCCGTCTTTTCAAAAGTAAGGATGTGTTACGTCTCCAAAAAATCGCATAATTTGATACACTCAACGGGGTGGAATAAATTTTTTTCGCAAATCGCATGATAATTATCGTAAAATATGGACTTTTTCTTGCAAATTAAAAAAAATGAGTTTGTTCGATTTTTTTTCGCGGAGTTACGATGTATCAAATCATACATTTTTGTTTAGACTCCCTCTAATAGAATCTGGCCATACGATAGCAACTTTTGATTGGTCCGCCATTTTTTGGCAACTCCCGTTGATATTTGAATGGAAGTGGCAATAGCAGTAAATTGTCGCAAAGAAAATTGAAAATATACGTGATAAAAACAATACATACATAAGAATTTTCACTGTACAAAAAACGTATGAACAGTCAACAGTTTAAGAAAATAAAAAGAGACAAAAAAAAGAAAGAACGGAAATATTACAACAATAGTAATTTATTGTATTAAGACTTATATTAAAAAACACACTGTAGAATATATAATAAACTATATAACAATATAGAAATATAGAATATGTAATAACAAACAAAACATTTTTGTTGGTTTCATAAATCATTGGAAAAACAAGACATATTAAGGCACATTAGAAAAAGATATTATGCATATCCATGGATTTGCTATTATATCTATATATATTTATTATGCATAGTATTTTTTCTCTGATAAATATGTAATAATCGCAAAACAACAAATCTTTTGAGAATTTTGGAATATAATCAAGCGACGCGGTAGCGTCGCGACGCCAAGTATATATAAAAATTCGTTCCAGCTTGTCAACGGTTTGCCTATGTACAGGGGCTGCGACGCTACCAAGTAGCTTATCCGAAATTTTAGATCTAGTAAACTTTCGATTAAGATATTTTAATAACTAAAGCCGTAATAAAAAATCTAACGGCATTTTTATTATATAATGTGAATACAAGCTTTCGATTGCGACCGGTTCGAATAAGATTGGTGCAGTCAATCCCGAGAAATGATGATCGTATATCAGAATTGTGACATTTTTCGTTCTTCATCATTATCATAATCATAAGTTTCAGACTCTCACGTACGTATGCTCGCACGCACACACGCAAAGCGATTTTGTCCCTCAAGGCGCGTTTGCAGCGCTCATGTACAATTATTCGCTTTAGTGTGCAAATACGCCTTGAGAGAACTTGCGTAAAGTTGGCACCCGACTTTAACTAAATCAGATTTTAAAGTTTGTTTCTCGTAGAATTTTGCCTGTAGATGATTGTAGTAATCATTATTTTGTTTGTAGTTGAAAAATAAGTTAAAATCGGTGAGGTCGCCCTTAATCTTAAGTTTTACCATAATTTATAATTTGTTTATTTTTCAACTACAAACAAAAGTTCTTGTACTACAAACAACTACAAACAATTTGTCACAGAAATTCGATGCCATTGAAATTTTCATTGTAAATTAATTCTTAATTATCAATTAATAATTAATAATTTGTTAATTTTTCAACTACAAACAAAATAATGATTACTACAATCATCTACGGGCAAAATTCTACGAGAAACAAACTTCAAAATCTGATTCAGTTAAACTCGGGTGCCAACTTCACGCAAGTCTTGAGAGACAATGTGTATGTGTATGTGCGTGCATACGAAACGTATATGATACGTATCAAGCGACGCGGTACGCGACATACGGTCTTATACCGTATGCAATCCCAGCTGAAGAACTTTGCTAAACAGCGTAACATATTGCGTTATAAAGAGTTAGCAGTAGCAGACAGTAAGTACAATTAATTAGCACATATAAA
The DNA here is from genome assembly GCF_003651465.1 of Formica exsecta. NCBI lineage: Eukaryota > Metazoa > Arthropoda > Insecta > Hymenoptera > Formicidae > Formica > Formica exsecta. The sequence goes on from NW_021853380.1 coordinate 29,303, forward strand.
ACATTGAATAGCATACAGTATAGTTTTATTTATGTAGAATTGGCATCGTTAATTTTATTAAATCCTATATAGGCAATAAAATATTGTGTAAAGTAGCTCAATGTAACTGTACCTATAAATTCATTCACTTATTACTGTAACATCATATAGTTGAAGAATGATCTACATTGAAGTATGATGTTATGATTTTTTAAAGGTTTTTATTTTTTACAGGAAAATCATTTTTAGTTTTTCATTTTGTATGAAAATTATTTTCCACGGAAAAATTTTTTTAAAAGTTATTTTTTAGAGATAAATAATAAACTTTTTTTGCGTACAAGTTGGGATTTTTTTATATACTTGGCGTATTTTTTTTTATAGATAACAATTTAAAATGTGATCAG
>NW_021853380.1:30236-32143 GCF_003651465.1 Formica exsecta
AAATGTGAAATATCTCGTTTCTTCTTTTGACGTCTACAATTAGTAAAAGACTCAGAGCTGCTAATTTATGTCTCCACGCAAGCTCCATCTTATCTTAAATCGGATATAAAGAAGTTTACGTCTATTTGTCCTGTCTGCTTGATCAGCTTTCTACCACGCACTTTCACGCATGCTTCCACGTACAGCACCCAGCTCCGTGTGATGCAAAACTGGCAGCGGGCCTAGCTTTACATCAAGCTTCGTTGCCTATTCGCGACCCAGCATGATTACTTACAAACAAACCAGCTTGAAATCACGCTTCGTGGGCACTGGGCTTTAGAGTCGAACGAACCGTCTAGGGCCTAAGATAGTCAACGACCGGAAGGGTCGCTTTTACGCTATCGATAGGTCGTTCGCTCGGCGGTCCCCTTTTCGGTAAAGGAACTGAATCCTTATTACCGGAGACGTGACCTTGTGCGATTTCAGGGAAGAGATCGGGTTAATAAATTACTCAATTTAAAGTTGAATGCTACATTTATTCAATAAAAAATAATAGATGATAAAATTTAGTATTTATACATTTAGAATTCTAACAATTTATTATAAATTTTTTTATTTAATAAAACAAATACGCTTAAGATCTAATATGTGTGTGTGTGAATGTATAGTTGTGAGAGTAAAGAAAATTATGTTCTCGCGGGTGTTACAATAGAACGAGGAACATCAACCGGAATTAAATGGGGAAACGAAAATCTGCATTCCGGCTGGAAGTTTATAATAATCAATTTAAATACTGATATAAATTATAAAAAAAGAAAATTGGAAAGTAGAGAGAAAAAGATAGGAAGACTATCAGAGATCTTGCAATTGTACTGTGGAGGGGGAAGGTAACTTCATCCAGAAGACCTCGATGGGGACGACTAGAGAAAATCGGGAACCTGGGACAAAAAATGGAATGATCGAGCCAGGTGGACTAGTACGAAGGATATAATGGAATAAGTCAAGGTCTACTATATCCGGACCGACGCGATAGTCCTCGTCCGTAAGAGGCACTGGGTAAAGAGGAAAGTGATTTAAGAGGTATCTGTACCAGTTTTCCCGATCTTGGTCTTCGAAAAGAAACCCCGACTCTCCTTCGGGATCGCAAGGTTCTTGTTTAATATCTTGCGGTTCCTCTTTGAGATCGAGAAACTTTTCTACGAAGTCTTGGAGGGCCTCTTCGAAATCGCGCGACGCTCCTGGGAGATCTGACGATTCGAGTGGTGAGGGACTTGAATGAGTAGAAATCGGATGAGGAATCGATTGTTCGGAGAAGGGTTGTGGATGATTGGAGGGTGGAGGGGGAGTGGGAATTCGCGAGGGTTGAGATTCGGGAGAAGGTGAGTGAATACGCTCGGAAGAAGAAATAGGAGAATAAGAAGGAGGAGAGGGGGAAGAAAAAGAAAGGCGAGGTTGTGTATCGTGTACTTGTGTATTGTGTAAGTCTTACTGATTTAGCTTAAGTTTAGTGAAATTTCCAACAAAATTGGGGTCTACGGACGCTCGAGCCAATTCCTTCTTAAGCCAATAATAATAGGATTGTGTGGTAAGAAGAAGATGTGTAATAATTCTTGGAGTTTCTGTTTTAAGACTTATATCCGGATAATAAAAGTTGTTATTTAAATATTAGGTATATAAAAATAGATATGTTTTATATTTTGTTTTTTTAATTTATATATATATATATATATATATAAATTAAAAAAACAAAATATAAAACATATCTATTTTTATATACCTAATATTTAAATAACAACTTTTATTATCCGGATATAAGTCTTAAAACAGAAACTCCAAGAATTATTACACATCTTCTTCTTACCACACAATCCTATTATTATTATTATTCATTTACGAATCTTTCCTTAGTGAAAAGAGTAAAACGCTCT
>NW_021853380.1:34460-35268 GCF_003651465.1 Formica exsecta
TATTTTATATGTTATATATACAGGGTGTATCCTAAAAAGTGGGAAGTATTGCAATGAGAGATTCAGGACACAAAAATAAGAGAATAAATATCAAAATATGTCAGATTAAAATATAAAATAACTCAAAAAGTACTAAATGAAAAAATACTTTATTATAGTGTTTTGAAAAGCTCTTGGGATAAGCTACAAGAATATGCAATAAAAAATGGGGGGTTTCCATTTAAGAAAATATCAATCACATTGACTTGGCCTTGAAAAGATCACTCAAGGTCAAGTCCATATTTTCATCATGTGTCCCCCTTTGAACCCTACAACTTTTGTATAAAACATTTTTTTCCATCTTGCTTACTTTACGAAATATTTGCGTGCGTTGATTAAAATGACTCACCCTGTAAATATATATACAGGGTGTCTCACAACCTCCGTACAATACTTTATTGGCGTGTTCTAGAGGTAAAATAGAGTCAAAAATTCTAATACAAAAATTTTGAGGCTGCAATAGTTTTTGAGTTATAAGCGGTCAAAGTTTGCCAATGATATCGCGTAAAACTCGCGCGCTCAGGCCCGTAATTACACTTACACGCGTACCGATCTGTCATCTGTTATTGATTTTTTCAAGTCAGGTGATATTGATTTTTACTGCACAGCTGATTTTATTTTCTCGTTTTCTATGTATTACGCTGTGTATATTACGCCTACGTCGTACATTATGGCGATAGGCTAATATTAACAGATTATAAATCTTATACGGAAAACATTTAATTCTTGAATAATTTAATTAAATATTCAAATAATTAAATAATAATAA
>NW_021853380.1:36555-37327 GCF_003651465.1 Formica exsecta
CCTTCTGAACCCTACAACTTTTGTATAAAACATTTTTTTCCATCTTGCTTATTTTACGAGATATTTGCTTGCGTTGATTAAAATGACTCACCCTGTATATGTGCTTACATTATATTATCTCACAATAATATAGTATTTTATGTAGAAGTAGTAGTTTATGTAGAATTGGCATTCGTTAATTTTATTGAATCCTATTTAGTATTGTTATAGTTTGCTCCCATGCACATCATACGTCCAGACTTCACGCAAAATGCGCTTTTCTTCTCTTTTTTTAAATTATTTCTTTTAATATTCTTATTCCAAAAACCGAGCAGGCGCCGTGTCTATGATGACTTTGAGTATAATTCGTTATCTCGTCTTGAAAAGCTGAGCTCCAAGGCTTCGCTATAGGATCTGGTTCATAAGGTTCATAATCTTGCACCTCCTTCCTCAAGTGATCATATTTGAAACTTTGCTTACTCCGTGCATTGTAAAACCTTTGAGAATCCAAGTCATTGTGTTCGATTATAAGCACTGGATGGTCACTTCCCCCTATCTGTGTGTGAGGAAAAGAACAGAATTGTAATATTTAATTTAGTTCACATATCTGGTTTTATATGTGCTACTCAATGCTTTATATACGCTAATTAATTGTACTTACTATCTGTTACTGCCAAATCTGTATAACCAATATGTTACGCTGTTTAGCAAAGTTCTTTAGCTGGGATTGCATACGGTATAAGACCGTATGCAATTCCAGCTGAAGAAATCCCAGCTATAAAAGTATACCGGT
>NW_021853380.1:37635-42518 GCF_003651465.1 Formica exsecta
ACAAAATTTTGTAAAAAATGAAACAATCTTCGTATATGTATAGTGTTACGTTTAGTTGTGGTAGTAATTAGTAAGTAGTGTGTCATTCAACACATTTACTGATCACTAATCAACTAAACATAACACTATATATGTACGAATATTCAAGATGGCGACGAATTGGTCCAAGTCATTTCATTTGGCAAACCTGGCCACATACGGAACATTTTTCGTGACCACTTTTTTTCTCTCTACATTATCGAGATAACTCTCCTTACTCTTCCTTCATGGTCTGAAAGTTGGAAAGTGGGAAAAATAAATGTCACAATTCTGGTATTTCGCTCGATACGATTATGATACCTCAGGACTCAAAAAGTACTTAATGAAAAAATACTTTATTGCAGTGTTTTGAAAAGCTCTCGAGATAAGCTACAAGAATATGTAATAAAAAAAGGGGAGTTCCATTTAAGAAAACGTCGATCACATTGATCTCACCTTGAAAAGGTCACTCAAGGTCAAATCCATATTTTTATCATATGTCCCCCTCCGAACCCTGCAACTTTTGTTTGAAAAATTTTTTTAGATAAATCTTACTTTCCGAGATATTTTACAGTTTCAAGTTAAAAAACTCACCCTGTATATACAGGGTGTATCCTAAAAAGTGGGAAGTATTGCAATGGGGGATTCAGGACACAAAAATAAGAGTAAAAGTTCATATAAACATATGTCCGATATGATCTTGTTTTCAACCCAGACAGCACAAAACGTCCTCAGGATCACCCTGAATATGTCCAGGATGGTTCAGGATATTTGTAGGATGTTTTAAGATATTATTATAAATATATTTTATGAAAATTTAATATGCATACATGATTACTTTCGGTTATGTAGGCTATTTAATATAATTTAGAAATTTTAAGTATTGTAATAAGTATTAATGTCCTATAAATGTCCATTGGATAACCCCTGGATGTCTGTAGGATACCTGCCCTGTCTATTATATTGAATGTCCTTTGGATTTCCAGAGGACATATACATGTGCAATTAACTGTTAACATTAATTTCGTTTAATATTAATAATTGAATTTGATGCGCACATTTTCACATATTCAAAATTATTATTTATTTAATAATTTATGAGAAATGTTACTATGCGCAACATTCCAAAAACTTTACAAAAAATAGTATTCAACCGCTAGTTCGTTAGTTTACCGCTATGCGACGCGCAAACTCGTATTTGAGATTTGGTCATGAGAATTATATAAAGCTTGCAAAGAGCAACTAACAGGAAATATTTTAATCGAAAGTTTATTAAGAGTAAAAACTCCGGATAAGCTACTTGGTAGCGTCGCGGCCCCTATGCATAGGCAAACACTTGTGCATAGGCAAATCGTTTTTTCATATACTTGGCGTCGCGCCGTTACCGTGTCGCTTGATATACATGTTACTTTATGTTTAGTTTATTAAATTCCTTATTTATCGATACATGTGCTGTTTTATTAACGACTGTTGCGAGATCTTTATAGTTTTTTCTTGTTTCATGCACACAGTGCAGTGCGCGAGATCGCAACGGATCACAGACATTGAGAGATTAATTTTATAGTAAATATATAAACAAATAAAGTTGTAACTGTTCTCACATATTTGCGCAAAAATCTAACAATAAATTATGAAATACATGTAAAAATATCAAATAAAATATGTAAAAATACATATTATAAGTGATAAATTTTAACAATTTTCAAAAAGTAAGATGCATTAGAAGTCGGATTATAATGAAAAGGGCATTAGCAAGCTTTTATCAGCGGTTTCTCTTTACGATTTTCCGATAAATGTAAAATTACTAATATAATCTCGGAATTAGCTTTTAAAAATTGATTAAATGATTAAAAATCGTACCTAGTGCTTTGCCTTTGCCAAGAATAACCCAAGAAGCGGAGGAGTAAAAAAGACCGTGTTGCAGTAGCACAGGTAAGAGAGTCGTTGCCACCTGGGATACGATGTAAAGTCAAAAAATAACCATCCTCGGTCATGATGACGTGAGTTTCTACGGGATAACCCGCTCTTCTTATCATCTCCGAATAAAAAAAGAATCAGTAAAAAAGAAGATACTTTCAAAATTCTAATGTTACAATAAATTTGTGCGATAAAATAAATATGATATTTATTTTCGAAATAATGATGAAGCGGTTCTACAATAATAATAATATAAATGTATAAAACGTTAATATGAGTAAATAATATAAAAAGAGATTATATAATAATAACACAAAAGTAAATATTTACGAAATTCAAATATATATATAGAGAAAAGCAGGGTAAAACCGGGTAGGCGGGTCAAACCGGGTATCTCTGATTCTTTGTGATAAATGCTACTATCTTTGGCTAACTCGTGTTATTAGTTGTAGATTGATGCCATTATTATTTTAAGATGAACAATGCACACGTGCACACGATATTTCTTTTTTGAGAGAAGTTCAAAATTTTCGGGCCAAAAAAGATCGATATCAGGGCAACAATATCAAATCGTTATGGATTTTTTCTACACAGAGCATCTGCTTCGGTACATGCAGCTTTGCATTCTGTACATATTAGAGAGTATATCGCATTAGTTTTGATCGTCACTTTGTACACCTATATATATTGCCGCCGTGTTTGTTATTTTCTTCGTGTTGGGGCAAAACCGGGTACCTACATACTTCATGTAATGAAAAAAAGAAAAACTGTTATTCTGACTTTGTCTCCTTACAAAAAGCAATTGAAAACGAAAACTATTACTCAGAAAAGGAAACCACTAAAAAAAACTTTGTGAAACCACTAAAGTTAAAAAATTAAATAAGAAAGTCCTGCAGCAATGTAGAACAAAAGAATATCTTTATTTGTGATTTTTGTCAATAGAATACATCTTTGTATTGTATTTTGATTTAAATAAATCTAGATTTTGTAATTGCACGGTATTTTACATGTTTTCAAATGGGTACCCATTTTTACCCTACCGTAGAGCAAAACCTAGTATTCTGACTTCTTCAAAAAATCTTGTTATCCTTGTTAACCAAATTTTTTTTCCAGCTATTAGCCTCATTTTCTCATAATTTAAGGTCCACTAAAGACTACTAACGGTCAGCAAATTTTTTTTTACTCTCTGATTTTTTGTAGGAAGACAATTTTAAAAAAAGTACCCGGTTTTACCATACTTTCTCTTATACAGAGTGTCTGATAATAATCGCCCCACCCGCAATGTGCAGATAGAGCGGGTTAAACTGAGCAGGAAAGTCCGTACCATTTTGCGATTTTTATAATAATTTTTGAGAAATTAATTAATAAAGATCGACGAATTTGCGCAAGTATAAGCGCGCAGCGAAAAGAGACAACCCAAAAGTAGGCACGCGACAAAACTTTGGGAGGAGCGCTCTACGAATGACAACAATTACGTACGAGTGGCACATAACGATGGATTTTCGCGTTTTAGCAACCACATATCAATGCCGTCCATACAGGCCGTCCTTTCTCACGATAATACTCAACCTTTTTAAATCAATTTCTCATTAATTTTTGCGAAAATTGCAAAACAGTACTTTCTTACTCGGTTTAACTCGCTCTATCTGCATATTATGTGTGGAGCGATTATTATCAGACACCCTGTATATACATATGCGACTTTTATATGCTAATATTTATTTTACATTTTATATATTTTATTGTATATTCTTAAAACAAAACAAAATTTAATAGCAATTAAACGATACTAATAATTAAATATTAAGATGATTCTAAAAAAGAGATTTACATATTATTGTAGACATAATTAACGATGATGTATAATTTTGTAAAATTTAGATTTCAATTTAGTTAGATTTGAATTTTGAACAAAAGAGCAGCAATCGAATATCGCATTAGATCGCTTTCAATAATTTTTTGACAGCATAGATGGAAGCTAATTGAAATAATGAAAATTTTAATCCTCATTTCACAAAGGCATACTTACCGTATTGAGAATTGCATCGGGATTGACTCCGGTGTTGTTCGGCCAAATCCAGTTAATCCAAGATATTTTTATCTTCATGAATGCGCTTGGCTCGAACGTCACGTCTGTCAGCATCGATACAAGATAACCGTAAAACAACACTAAATATACGATCCCAATCAATTTCATAGCATCAATGAGTGATTCAATAATCAATAAAAAGAAACAAACGTTATGAGAGTTTTCTAAAATATTAAAATATATATTATCCAAAAAATAAGCATACACGTAAGAGCGAGATAAATACGACTGTGTGTATTTGCTGGTTACACACTACTTATTACTAAAATGAATCGTCATGTTATTTACTGCGTCATATTATTTTTTATTAGCTAAAAGGCAGAAAGAGAGAAAAGTATTATCGCAAAAAATATATATGTATACTGCGTTCATGGAGAGAACAACCTCGCTTTTCGTTCGGTTCGGTCAGATCCCGCCCGACCGATCCATTTTGCCCCCTCCACGCTGCCAAAATTGGTCTTGCAGCTTGCAGATCCGGCTAGCCGACAAAGGGGACCCTATTTATTTATAATAGTATTAAATTTTAATAATAATTTTTAGATTGCAAAAAGAGAAAATAAATATAATAGATATATCGCGATTTAATTAAAAAGAGTAATAAAATTCGACTAACAAAGAACAACTCAAGCTTTCAATATTATGACATTTCTTTCGAGCTTTATAGGCGGATCACATACGTGATACACGATCGATACGCATACGACATACGACATTGAAGTAGCGCGCTGAAATCTCTCACCTAATCCCCACTTCGCCCAAAGCTGCGCGGAGCGAGATCGTTCTCTCCGTGAACGCAGTATAGTGTTTGAATAAACAAAATAATTATCTAGTATATACAGGGTGTCCTAAAACTACCATA
>NW_021853380.1:44327-73782 GCF_003651465.1 Formica exsecta
AAAATTGGTTTTGCAGCTTGCAGATCCGGCTAGCCGACAAAGGGGACCCTATTTATTTATAATAGTATTAAATTTTAATAATAATTTTTAGATTGCAAAAAGAGAAAATAAATATAATAGATATATCGCAATTTAATTAAAAAGAGTAATAAAATTCGACTAACAGAGAACAACTCAAGCTTTCAATATTATGACATTTCTTTCGAGTTTTATAGGCGGATCACATGCGTGATACACGATCGATACGCATACGACATACGGCATTGAAGTAGCGCGCTGATGTCTCTCGCCTAATCCCCACTCCGTCCAAAGCTGCGCGGAGCGAGGTTGTACTCTCCGTGAACTCAGTATAGATGATAAATTGTATGCCAATATCACAGCGTAAGATAATAAAATTAATGCATATACGCTCTATGATATCCATGTACATAAATATAAATATATAAAATTATATGTAGAAGATATATCGTATCATTTAACTGCAAACTTTAAAAAGGTATGAAAATTATTTTTCTAATTATTTTTATTGTACAAACGAATAGAAAGTTGTATTACAATTAATGTTGTGCCTCTAGCCGCTAAGGAAGAGGTCTTTAGGGATTTATACGCCCAAAGGATTAGGATCCACGCTCGAATTAAGACACTCCCGGACGTTAGGTAGAAATTGATATATTTCACCATCACGTCGCTAAAATCCTTGCAGATTTCCATTATCATTTTTTTTTCTTCTTTATTTAAATGTTGTATAAGTAATAAGGTCGATTCAGACTATACGGCACGGATCGTAACGTACCGGCAACGGCACGCACCGGCACTGGCACGACAAATTAATGTGTATGTTCAGATTGCTTCGGCAATCGTCCGTCAATTGGCGATTGAAGTTTAGCAGTCACAATAGATGGATCATTCAGCGACGATGAATTGGCTCTTATATTTATACTTTTAGACGAAGATGAAGCCGAAGTCAAAAAAATGAAAAAAAGAAATCGAAAATGGATACATCTAATATTGAAAAAAAGGAAACTTGAAGGAGAGCATTGGACATTGTTCAAAGAGTTATTAAAATATGACGACAAATTTTAACAGTATTTTAGAATGCCACAATGCAAATTTTATGATTTGTTAAAATTAATTAAACCTATGTTACAAAAACAAAATACATCGTTCCGTGAGGCGATTTCACCGACAGAAAGACTTGCAGTTTGTTTACGGTAAAGATTTTTTATTGAATTTACATTTTTGTATTTTTTTATATATGCTGTTTCCTCGCTGAATTGTGGCGTTGCCGGAAAATCATAATATGATGGTGATGGAGTTGGAGTTGCTATTCTTAAAGGTGTAGGAAATAAAGTTTGTATCGTTGATGACGATAGTGATGGTGATGGTGACGGTGATGGTACAGAATGTGACACATTATATAGGCCAGTATGATATGCTGGCATTTGTGCAGACCGTTGACATTGCGTGGGTGTATTAGGTACAAAAAATGGTTGTTCTTGCATAATTTGCTTCATTTCAAGGTCACTGATGATCGAAAATACTTGAGATTTGGCTATATTTTGATAGTAGGGAAAAAAATTTTTTACTGTTGCTGCTATACTTGAAAAGAACGTGTCTATTGCATTGGATTGTTAAGTCAGTGGAGTTATTTGCGGTTTATCGTTGTTCTTATCTAATAAATATTTCATCACCACTGCTGATGCCGTTTCTGGTTGTGTTTGATGTTTGTATGTATTTCTCTTATTCCTTGCTAAGTTGATAATTTTTCTGTTGATTTCTTTTTGTTTTTTCTTTTTTTCATTCTCAGCATGTAACTCTTCATCCGCATTATCATCCTTGTCATAATCTTTATCGTCGTTCCGATCATCTCCTCTATTGTCGTTTCGATCATCCTTCTCTATATCGTTGTTTCGATCATCACCTCTATCGTTATTTCGATCATCTCTTCTATCATCGTTTTTATCATCATATTCGTCTTCATTCGGTTCATCTTCATTATCATCATCACCGACATGTTTCAAATTACTATATGTGTCCCTTTCTTGCATGAATGGTATTAGAAATGACATCTCATCTTCAAATTTCTATTTTTTATTTTTGAGGCGGCCTGTCCACTTTTTGTTTCACGTTTTTTTTTCAAAGCTCTTCTGAAGGAATCTCGAAGATTTGTCCAAATTTTTTTACAAACAGCCGCTGAAAAAAGGCGAACAATATTTGTATAGAAATTGACAAAATATATAAATAACCATAGTGCAACTGAGAGAAAAAAAAGACATGTCCAAATCCCAAGTCTGAATAGTTCAGAGAATTAAAGACTTATTTAACATTTTTATCCTCAGTTCCTCAACTATGCAGTAACATTTTTATAAAAGATTAGAATCATGAAACTTATATTTTGTAGGTTTTTAGCTACTGGTGATTCGTTTAGAACAATAGCTACCAATTATCGACTCGGACATTCAACAGTGCAATCGATTGTCATCCAAGTATGCGAAGCGATAATAGAGAATTTAATGTCTCTAACAATGCCAAAGCCTACAGCAGATCAATGGAAAAAAATTGTCGAAGAGTTTTGGGATATTTGGAATTTTCCAAACTGTATAGGCGCTCTTGATGGAAAACATGTAGTCATTCAAGCCCCCGCAAACAATGGATCTCAATTTTTCAACTATAAGAAAACGTTTTCCATTGTCCTTTTAGCATTAGTGGATGCACATTACAGATTCATCGCAGTAGACATAGGGGGATATGGTAGGAATAGCGATGGAGGTCTATTTGCCAATTCTAAATTGGCCAAAGCCCTTGAAAAAAATAAATTGGATGTCCCAAAAGACAATGCGCTTCCTAATACGCAGAACATTATGCCTTATGTCATAGTTGGAGATGAGGCATTTCCGTTAAAAAAATATTTACTGAGACCATATCCTGGTTCGCAAATTCAGGGAGACAGATCAAAAAGAATTTTTAACTACCGTCTCTCACGCGCGCGAAGAGTTTCAGAAAATGTGTTCGGAATACTGAGCCAAAAATTTCAGCTTTTTAATCGAAGGCTGAAATTAAAGCCAGAAAATGCAGACAAAATTATTTTAACTATATGCATTTTGCACAATTATTTCCGAGACTACAATATTAATGTACAAGACCATGCGCATAATCAAAACTCTGACACTGGTTTGCAAAATTTACCACGACAAGGAGGAAGTGCTATAAATACTGCATTTATTGTTCGAGACGCATTCAAGGAATTTTTTATCACAGAACATGGCCGTGTTGAATGGCAAGATACAATAAATTAAAAACTATTTTCGTATATTACTTATTTTATATAGGTTAAATAAATAAAATAAGTTATTCATCTTACCTGGCTGGTTCATTTCCTTCGCAATTCTTCTTCAAACATTTTCTTTAAACACATTATCATTATATTTTGGATGGCTCATTACATACAACGATTCATAAAACTTCACTCACGCTTATCGTGTTCTTATCAGTAGCGACCTGTATTATTCCGCTACGTGGTTTCAACGTCATTTTCAGATAGGGGTAAAGCTTTAAGATATGCTGTCCTACCTTTAATTGTTTTGTTTTATAATTGCAAGTGGCTTGATGTTTTCGTAGGAAATCAACGCCTAGTATTCCGTCATATTCTATCGGAAAGTCATCCTTAACAACGTACATAGTATGCTTGATTCGGCGCTTTTCCAGAGTTATTGTCGCCTTAAATTTTCCAATTGTACATATTTTATGTCCCGTTACGCCGGTGAGCGTTATCTTTTCTTCTTTTATTAACGTTTCGCCTTTTAAATGTTTCACTTTAATTAGTGATATTGCGGCTCCTGTATCGAATAGCAAATTTATTTTTTCGCGTTTCGCTTCTCGCATTGGTAATGTGACAAGGTCCAATCCTGTCTGTATATGCGGCGTATTTTTAAAGTGTGATACTTGATATTCAATTGCAGGTCGGTGCGATTTTCTTTCGTTCCTTTCCTCCTCATCGCTACTTTGCGCAGAGTTAAATTTATTTTTTTCATGCTCGCTATTCTTGCGGTTTTTATTTTCCGGTCGCGAATTATATTGTTTGGTTCGGCTCGATTGATCTCTATTGGATCGTCCGTGTAATAACCAATATTCTTCGCGATTGTGTCCGGATTTTTGGCAATAATTGCAATATTTATTTACCGTATTTACACGGGGTTGTCGGATTTCGGCAATAAAAATCGATTCGCGTATTGGCTAGTTCGACAATCTCGACCGTAATGTCCGGTTTTTCCGCATTTTTGACATTTCACATTCATCAACGTAGCATATCCGCGCGATCGAACAATTGTTTTAATTTTGTCTTGCAATCCTATTTTGAAATTTTCTAAGGCTTGTTGCTGTATTATTTCCATGATTGCGCGTTTATTATCTACTGTATGATGACGTCCTTTCATCATCGATTCGTATAGCTCCATGGCTAGTTTGTCGGCTCAAAGTCCGTAAGTTCGCGCGCTTTCTCCGTTTTTCTGTTTTAGCGTATTGAATTCAATTTGTAGATGTGTTGTACTCTTTTTACTTCTACTAATTCTTGTTTCAATTGTGCGCGTTTGAAAGTCTAGCATCGCTCTGCCTTTTAATTTCGTGCATAATACTGCTTCTAATAGCGTTACTTCATCTAACGGGTCGATATGTTCTACTGCATATGTAGTCGCGCTCAAAAATTCTTGCAATTTATTTGGCGATCCGTCGAATTCCGGAATCATTCCGCGATCATTCCTCTTTAATGGTAAAAATCCGCGTCCTCTTCGATGTCGTACATATTCGGGTGTGGACTCGTACGCGGTCTCGGTTCTTTCTCCCGGCGGAGTTCTATGCTCATTGTTTTGTCGGGGTTGCGGCCCTCTAATTCTTAAATCGTATATCTCGGCATGCATATTTCTAATTTCCCGTCTCATTTCCTCTCTCATTTCCCGCAATATTTCCCTAAGGTCGTCGACTGCTTCGTTCGTTTCTTTCTGTGGTTTGTATTGAGCTTGCGCGTTTGATTGTGTCGCGTTTCTATTTACTTCTTCTTGTAATCGCTTAATTCCCTCATCGATATCTTCCGATGTGATGGGTTACGATGCGGAAGCGTTTGAGTTATACATGTCTTGAGTACAATAGATTTCGTCGGGGTCAAAGATACTCGAATCGTATGACGTTAGTGAGAATTTGCGGCGGTGTGTTAGTCTACTAGACGCACTTATTGATGATTCGACCTCAACATCTAGTTCTATATTATTCGCTATTAAACTGTTGTCTAATTCGCCGAATGAAAATTCGCGTTCGATTACAACGTTTGCTCCGAGTTCTGGTTCGGACAAATTCTCGCTTGAATTTAATGCGCTTAGATTTCTTCGTACGTTATCGCGTATATCCCGGAGTGCTTCTACTGCTACTCTTAGGGTGCCATTACATGGAGCTCGGAAACGCGGATTAGCGTAACGCGGAACGAGAGTGAAACCAATCGCGAGCATTCTGCAGTTTTTGTTACGCTCGCGATTGGTCAAGGTCACATGAAAATCACTTTGAATTTTTTAAATGGAACCCCCTATTTTTCATTACATATTCTTACAGCTTACCTCACGAGCTTTCAAAAACACTATAATAAAGTATTTTTTCATTAAGTACTTTTTGAGTTATTTTATATTTTAATCTGACATATTTTGATATAAAAAATAAAATATTTCGTAAAATATTCAGTTTTTGATAATCTTATTGTAATACTTTTATGTACAGAATTATGAGACAAATCAATTAATGCAAAAAAAAAACAAATAATTGTTTAAAAAAACACATTGTAAATAATTTTTTTAAAAACAATAATTTTTTTATATTAATTGATTTGTCTCAATATTCTGTACATAAAAGTATTACGGTAAGATTATCGAAAACTAAATATTTTACTAGATATTTTATTTTTTATATCAAAATATGTCAGATTAAAATATAAAATAACTCAAAAAGTACTTAATGAAAAAATACTTTATTATAGTGCTTTGGAAAGCTCTCGACATAAGCTATAAGAATATGCAATAAAAAGTAGAGGATTCCATTTAAGAAATTAAAGGTGTCCTTGACTTGACCTTAACGATGCCATCCAAGGTCAAACCAATGACATTATCTTATGTTCCCCTCAAAACCATACAATTTTTGTTCAAAACGTTTTTCTCTAAAATGCTTAGTTTTTGAAAGAAAAGGGGTGTACGGGTGGTCTAGGACACCCTGTATATATATTCTATTATTATTCTATTATATACAGGGTGTAACTAAACAAACGCATATGAACAACACTATCAGATACAGTACAACAATTCAAATCAAAAAGTCCTGAACCATTTTTTGATCTGAGCTTTCTTTTCGTTCTTATGTGATGTTAAAGTTAGTTAATCAGCGCCTGTCTATACAGCAGAAAGCCGTCTCGCTACTCCGATCCCCGTCGTACCTTCTCTGTTTTCTGTTGTAGACAGGCGCTGATTAGTTAACTTTAACATCATATAACAACGAAAAGAAAGCTCAGATCAAAAAATGGTTCAGGACTTTTCGATTTGAATTGTTGTTCTGTATCTGATAGTATTGTCCATATGCGTTTGTTTAGTTACACCTAGTATATAAGTATTGTCTGTCTGTCTGTCGGACCGCGA
Organism: Formica exsecta; assembly: GCF_003651465.1. NCBI lineage: Eukaryota > Metazoa > Arthropoda > Insecta > Hymenoptera > Formicidae > Formica > Formica exsecta. The sequence continues at coordinate 50,990 of NW_021853380.1, forward strand.
ACTATTTCCACATTTATGGACCGATTTTCTCGAAATTGGTACCAAAATGTTGCAAATTTTTCGGGAATGGCTACTATGTGGTTTATTTTAGTTTAACACTCCACCCGCCCACGCACTCACCCACATACACACACGCAAAACCATTACTTCCATATTTATGGACCGATTTTCTCGAAACTGGTGTCAAAATTTTGCTAATTTTTTGGGGATAGCTACTATGTGCTTTTTCTAGTTTTACACCCCACCCCCACCCACCCACGCACTCTCATACGCACCCACACACGCAAAACCATTACTTCCATATTTATGGACCGAATTTCTCGAAATTGGTGTCAAAATTTTGCAAATTTTTCGGGGATGGCTACTATGTGGTTTTTTTTTTTAAATTTTACAACCCCACCCATCCATCCACGCACCCACATACTCATCCTCACACGCACAACCGATTTTTTCGAAATTGGTACCAAAATTTTGCTAATTTTTCGGGGAAGGATACTATGTGGTTTTTTTTAGTTTTACAGCCCTACCCACTCATCCATGCACCCACGCATGCACCCACATATGCACAATCGATTTTCTCGAAGTTTTCTCGAAATTGGTAACAAAATTTTGCTAATTTTTCGGGGAAGGCTACTATGTGGTTTTTTCTTAGTTTTACATCCCCACCCATCCACTCACGCACCCATATACGCACCCACAACCCATCCACTCACGCACCCATATACGCACCCACACACAGACAACTGATTTTTTGGAAATTTTCTCGAAATCGGTACCAAAATTTTGCTGATTTTTTGGGGAAGGCTACTATGTGGTTTTTTTTTTTAGTTTAACATCCCACCCATCCACCCACGCACCCACATACGCACAACCGATTTTCTCGAAATTTTCTCAAAATTGATAACAAAATTTTGCAAATTTTTCGGGGAAGGCTACTATGTGTTTTTTTTTTTTAGTTTTGCAACAACACCCACCCACCTATGCACCCACAAACGCATCCACACACGCACAATCGATTTTTTTGAAATTGGTATCAAATATATCCTTATCAAATATAAAAATTTTGCTGATTTTTGGGATATGGCTAATATGTGTTTTTTTTAAAGTTTTACACACTCATCCATCCACTCACGCACTCATACATGCACCCACACACGCACAAATATACATTTATGTTGTTGTCAAATTTAAAAAATCACCCCTTATGGGTAATAAGAGTTTATATCTCTTGACGTGAGTCATTTCATAAATGACTATATACATAAGTTGCTGGTTTCATATGTTTAATGTCATTGATAAAGTAAATAAATTGACCGAAACAGAAAATATTAAATATTAAGATGGGAGAAATAAATAAATCGAATGAAATTGAAAAGGAATTAATGAATAAAAATAATAAACATGAAATTACAAGTGTTACTGGACAGAGCGAAATAGAGCAAGATAGAGAAATTGAAGAATTTAAAAATGGTAAATGTTAAAAAATAATTTAAATTGCAAATATTATAAATATTTTACTTGGTATTAAACTCTTAATAATTCTTTTAATAATTATTTTGGTTATAAAATAAATTACTTTAATAATAATTTTATTTTACATTTTATTTTTTTTATTCTTATTATTATTCTTAATATCATCATTTAACCTAATCTAATTTATAATTAAAAAATTTCAGTGTTGGATAATGGGCTCGATCAATTATTATTATCTGCAGTAATTGAATATAAAAGTCAAAAGAAGAACAAGAAGGAGGAATATATTAAGGAAAAATTGCAGGATGAAAACAATTGTTGTGCCTCTAGCCGCTAAGGAAGAGGTCTTTAGGGATTTATACGCCCAAAGGATTAGGATCCACGCTCGAAATAAGACACTCCCGGACGTTAGGTATAAATTAATATATTTCACAGGTATTGGTACACTTTTACTTATTCGCGATTATAATAGTCGGACGCGATGTACGGTATATCGATACTGTTGATATGAGCGAGCGAGTAGTGAGCGATGTTAATGAGCTATATTACTGAGCTATATTACTGAGCTATATTACTGAGCTATATTACTGAGCTATATTACTGAGCTATATTACTGAGCTATATTACTGAGCTATATTACTGAGCTATATTACTGAGCTATATTACTGAGCTATATTACTGAGCTATATTACTGAGCTATATTACTGAGCTATATTACTGAGCTATATTACTGAGCTATATTACTGAGCTATATTACTGAGCTATATTACTGAGCTATATTACTGAGCTATATTACTGAGCTATGTGCTCTTTCTAATTATTAATTAAGTTATCCAGTTTGATTTCTTAAAATACGTGTTGTTATTTTCCGGTGTGAGTGCGTGTATGTGCGTAATACGTGCGCTTCGATAACAAAGTCGTGTCTGAGAACGCAAGATTTTATCTGTTCTTTGTGCTCTTTCTAATTATTAATTAAGTTATCCAGTTTGATTTCTTAAAATACGTGTTGTTATTTTCCGGTGTGAGTGCGTGTATGTGCGTAATACGTGCGCTTCGATAACAAAGTCGTGTCTGAGAACGCAAGATTTTATCTGTTCTTTGTGCTCTTTCTAATTATTAATTAAGTTATCCAGTTTGATTTCTTAAAATACGTGTTGTTATTTTCCGGTGTGAGTGCGTGTATGTGCGTAATACGTGCGCTTCGATAACAAAGTCGTGTCTGAGAACGCAAGATTTTATCTGTTCTTTGTGCTCTTTCTAATTATTAATTAAGTTATCCAGTTTGATTTCTTAAAATACGTGTTGTTATTTTCCGGTGTGAGTGCGTGTATGTGCGTAATACGTGCGCTTCGATAACAAAGTCGTGTCTGAGAACGCAAGATTTTATCTGTTCTTTGTGCTCTTTCTAATTATTAATTAAGTTATCCAGTTTGATTTCTTAAAATACGTGTTGTTATTTTCCGGTGTGAGTGCGTGTATGTGCGTAATACGTGCGCTTCGATAACAAAGTCGTGTCTGAGAACGCAAGATTTTATCTGTTCTTTGTGCTCTTTCTAATTATTAATTAAGTTATCCAGTTTGATTTCTTAAAATACGTGTTGTTATTTTCCGGTGTGAGTGCGTGTATGTGCGTAATACGTGCGCTTCGATAACAAAGTCGTGTCTGAGAACGCAAGATTTTATCTGTTCTTTGTGCTCTTTCTAATTATTAATTAAGTTATCCAGTTTGATTTCTTAAAATACGTGTTGTTATTTTCCGGTGTGAGTGCGTGTATGTGCGTAATACGTGCGCTTCGATAACAAAGTCGTGTCTGAGAACGCAAGATTTTATCTGTTCTTTGTGCTCTTTCTAATTATTAATTAAGTTATCCAGTTTGATTTCTTAAAATACGTGTTGTTATTTTCCGGTGTGAGTGCGTGTATGTGCGTAATACGTGCGCTTCGATAACAAAGTCGTGTCTGAGAACGCAAGATTTTATCTGTTCTTTGTGCTCTTTCTAATTATTAATTAAGTTATCCAGTTTGATTTCTTAAAATACGTGTTGTTATTTTCCGGTGTGAGTGCGTGTATGTGCGTAATACGTGCGCTTCGATAACAAAGTCGTGTCTGAGAACGCAAGATTTTATCTGTTCTTTGTGCTCTTTCTAATTATTAATTAAGTTATCCAGTTTGATTTCTTAAAATACGTGTTGTTATTTTCCGGTGTGAGTGCGTGTATGTGCGTAATACGTGCGCTTCGATAACAAAGTCGTGTCTGAGAACGCAAGATTTTATCTGTTCTTTGTGCTCTTTCTAATTATTAATTAAGTTATCCAGTTTGATTTCTTAAAATACGTGTTGTTATTTTCCGGTGTGAGTGCGTGTATGTGCGTAATACGTGCGCTTCGATAACAAAGTCGTGTCTGAGAACGCAAGATTTTATCTGTTCTTTGTGCTCTTTCTAATTATTAATTAAGTTATCCAGTTTGATTTCTTAAAATACGTGTTGTTATTTTCCGGTGTGAGTGCGTGTATGTGCGTAATACGTGCGCTTCGATAACAAAGTCGTGTCTGAGAACGCAAGATTTTATCTGTTCTTTGTGCTCTTTCTAATTATTAATTAAGTTATCCAGTTTGATTTCTTAAAATACGTGTTGTTATTTTCCGGTGTGAGTGCGTGTATGTGCGTAATACGTGCGCTTCGATAACAAAGTCGTGTCTGAGAACGCAAGATTTTATCTGTTCTTTGTGCTCTTTCTAATTATTAATTAAGTTATCCAGTTTGATTTCTTAAAATACGTGTTGTTATTTTCCGGTGTGAGTGCGTGTATGTGCGTAATACGTGCGCTTCGATAACAAAGTCGTGTCTGAGAACGCAAGATTTTATCTGTTCTTTGTGCTCTTTCTAATTATTAATTAAGTTATCCAGTTTGATTTCTTAAAATACGTGTTGTTATTTTCCGGTGTGAGTGCGTGTATGTGCGTAATACGTGCGCTTCGATAACAAAGTCGTGTCTGAGAACGCAAGATTTTATCTGTTCTTTGTGCTCTTTCTAATTATTAATTAAGTTATCCAGTTTGATTTCTTAAAATACGTGTTGTTATTTTCCGGTGTGAGTGCGTGTATGTGCGTAATACGTGCGCTTCGATAACAAAGTCGTGTCTGAGAACGCAAGATTTTATCTGTTCTTTGTGCTCTTTCTAATTATTAATTAAGTTATCCAGTTTGATTTCTTAAAATACGTGTTGTTATTTTCCGGTGTGAGTGCGTGTATGTGCGTAATACGTGCGCTTCGATAACAAAGTCGTGTCTGAGAACGCAAGATTTTATCTGTTCTTTGTGCTCTTTCTAATTATTAATTAAGTTATCCAGTTTGATTTCTTAAAATACGTGTTGTTATTTTCCGGTGTGAGTGCGTGTATGTGCGTAATACGTGCGCTTCGATAACAAAGTCGTGTCTGAGAACGCAAGATTTTATCTGTTCTTTGTGCTCTTTCTAATTATTAATTAAGTTATCCAGTTTGATTTCTTAAAATACGTGTTGTTATTTTCCGGTGTGAGTGCGTGTATGTGCGTAATACGTGCGCTTCGATAACAAAGTCGTGTCTGAGAACGCAAGATTTTATCTGTTCTTTGTGCTCTTTCTAATTATTAATTAAGTTATTAAGTTTAATTTCTTAAAATACGTGTTGTTATTTTCCGGTGTGAGTGCGTGTATGTGCGTAATACGTGCGCTTCGATAACAAAGTCGTGTCTGAGAACGCAAGATTTTATCTGTTCTTTGTGCTCTTTCTAATTATTAATTAAGTTATCCAGTTTGATTTCTTAAAATACGTGTTGTTATTTTCGGGTGTGAGTTAGTGTATGTGCGTAACACGTGTGCTTCGATAACGAAGTTGTGCCTGAGAGCGCAAGATTTTGATATTAACGAGTGATCAGGAAAGAAAAGAAAGGAAATATTTGAAAAAAATATTTGGGCTTTCTTCAGCGCAAACCAATAAAAAACGAAGTAAGTAATTGGAGCATAAAAATATATTTATGTATAAATTAATTTGTTGAGCTCCTATTGCCATACTCTCATCATTATTACATTTATCGTAGCGTTTGATGACATTATTAATTATTGATATTTGATGACATTACAATTATTGATACTAATTATAAGCGAAAATATCTCAAGAAAGTTTTGCATTATTAATTAAATTAAAATTTTATTTACTAAGGTTCGAGATATAGAGGTCGGCCAGAGAACGTTAAATCTTTTTAATTGATTTTGATAATAAGAAGCGATTAGGAGATAAAAGAAGAGATAATACTCGAAGGTTCGAGATATAAAGCTCGGCCCGAGAACGTTAAATCTTTTTAAAAGATTTTAATAATAAGGAGCGATTAGGATATAAAAAAAGGAGATAGTACTCGAAAAAACTATTTGGGTTTTCTTCAGCACGAACTAATAAACAACGAAGTAAGTAAATAGTACATAAAAATTGTATAAAGTAATTTGTTGTGCTCCTATTGCCATATTCTCAGTATTATTATATTTATCGGAGCGTTTGATGGCATTATTAATTATTGATATTTGATGACATTATTAATTATTGATATTATGAGAGAAAATATTTCAAGCAATTTTTAAATTATAAAATAAATTATTTTTTTAATTTTTTAAATAAAATAATAGTAATAATCAATAAAATTTATTATTTATAAATATTACTATATAATATTTTGTATAATTATACGTAAATGGTACAAGGTAAAAAAGTATGCCTAAAAAAAAAAAGGGGGGAAATTTATATAAAGTGAGTAACGAAGAAAGGCGCTCACGACAAAGAAAAAAAATTCAAACTTCTGAGGAAAGGTCAAAACGACTTAAAGATGATGCTCAGAGACATGCTCAGAAGAGGGCAAATGAAAATGATGACGCACGGTCTCTACGACTTGAAGATGATGCTCAGAGACATGCTCAGAAGAGGACAAATGAAAATGATGACGCACGATCTTTACGACTTGAAGATGATGCTCAGAGACATACTCATAAGAGGACATGTGAAAATAATGACGCACGGTCTCTACGACTTGAAGACGATGCTCAGAGACATGCTCATAAGAGGGCATATGAAAATGATGACGTAAGGTCTCTACGACTTGAAGACGATGCTCAGAAACATGCTCAGAAAAGGGCAAATAAAAATGATGACGCACGGTCTCAACGACTTGAAGTTGATGCCCAGAGACATGCTCATAAGAAGGCATATGAAAATGATGACGTAAGGTCTCTACGACTTGAAGACGATGCTCAGAAACATGCTCAGAAACATGCTCAGAAAAGGGCAAATGAAAATGATGACGCACGGTCTCAACGACGTGAAGTTGATGCCCAGAGACATGCTCATAAGAGGGCATATGAAAATGATGACGTAAGATCTCAACGACTTGAAGACAATGCACAGAGACATGCTCAGAGAAGGCACCAATGCAAACAATTAAATCAACACATTGCGCTAATTGCCAAGGGCAATGAATTGAATGTGCCTATTCATACACTTGGCCAAATGAATGTCGAATGCCAATTTTGCAAATCGTTAAATTTTAAATGTGAAAAGTCTAAAGATGGAAAATTCACATATTATTGCCAAAAGGGCAAGCTTGAATTAAAGCAGATAAATTGTCCTGATTTTCTGAAAAAATTATACATTGGAAATTATTCTGCATCTAAGAATTTTCTTAATAATATTCGTTCTTATAACAGCGCTTTAGCTATGGCTTCCATGGGTGCCCCAGGAAATAGAAATCTATTGGATGTTGTGAACAATGCTCCTTATTGCTTGAAGATTCATGGGCAATATCATCATTTGACATCGACGGCAATGCGCCCAGCGGATGGACAAGCTCCGCGCTTTGCACAGCTTTACTTTTTAGATACAGAAGAAGCTATAAATTATAGAATGAATAACGAAGCTAATCAAGAGTGTGATTCGGAAATAATGAAAGATTTGTTATGCTTTATGGACCAATGCAATAAATTTGCCAAAACTTTCAAAATGATGCGTCAGGTTGAACAAGATCTTAATCCGAGAGGCAATGAAACCATAAATTTAATGTTGTCCTTTCAAAACGATCCTCAACATGATCAAAGAAGATACAAAGCTCCAAGAGCAAATGAAATAGTTGTAGTATTTCAGAATGTAGATGGAGAATCTCCATTTGAAAGAGACATTCGGATTTATAATAAAAATTCGAACGATGTTCAACAAATATCAATTCTGGACAAAAGGTGTGATCCGATGTGTTATCCTTTGTTATATCCATATGGAAACGATGGATGGCATTCAGAACTTAAATCATTTAATCCTAAATATCTAGGATTCAAAGTAAGTCAAATGAATTATTATGCTCACTTGCTAGCACCAAGAGTAGAATTTAGTCAGTTTAAAAAGACAGGCAAGTTGAGATGTCAATTTATACTTGATGCATATATGAAAACTGAAGCCAATAGGCTTAATTATATTAAATTAAATCAACCTCAGTTAAGAGCAGAACTTTATTCGGGATTAATGGATCATCTAGATAATCGAGCACGAAATGAAGAAATTACAGCTGGTATACCTGTAATTTTACCATCTTCATTTATAGGTAGTCCAAGAAACATGCAAGAAAGGTACCAAGATGCTATGTCTCTGGTGAGAAAGTTTGGTAAACCAGACATTTTTTTAACGATGACTTGCAATCCTCAATGCCCCGAAATTAAGAATAATCTTGATGAATGTTTAATAGAGTTCCGACCTGATTTGGTCGCTAAAACATTTAACTTGGACGTCAAGGAGGTTTCAAATAATCTAACAAAAAAAAAAAAATTTTGAAATATAGCTTACGCAGGCGTGATTGAGTTTCAAAAAAGAGGACTTCCACATTTGCATTTACTTGCGATGTTAAATGATGAAGATAAGTCCAGACTTCAAGAAGTCATAGACATGATGGTATGGGCTAAAATCCCTGATGAGGAAAGATATTCAGAACTTAATGTAAAAGTTTTGAAGCACATGATTCATGGTTGTTAGGACGTGGCCGATCTATCGTATTGCTCGGTGAGAGACGGAATCGCAATCGCGCTTACGTGAGCCTCGCGAGACGGCGCCACCCCCCTGGAACGGATCGGAGCTTCGGAGCAGCGCGGCGATATCAGATAGCGCCCGCGCTGTCGCGATATCCGGAATGATTTATCCAATGAATCGATGCCACGATAGCGACATGCGTCCATTATCGCGCGTTCTTCTTCCGGTTTGCCTTCTTGTTCGTTTTGCCGACATAGTGAAACGGTACATTCTTTTGTGCTCCGATTTACTACGGGATTGAACACACGCCGAGTCCACTGCGGCGATCTATCGGCCCCTCGGGTCCAGTTTTCTCGGCACGGCCATACGGTCAGGATTACCCGCGCAAGTGAACAGTACGCTCTCGTATCCGCCCGAGTGGCTTACACGCGCCCGCTCTACGTGTTCAGACACGCGCGTCCGCCATTATCTCGTAGCTCGGAACATTCGAGTCGGTTCGAGAACAAGGACTATTAGTGAAGAGTTAACGTACAGTTATACTCCTATATAGTTGTATGGGCGTGTGTGTGTGTGTGTGTGTGTGTGTGTGTGTGTGTGTGTGTGTGTGTGTGTGCCAATAAAGCTCTGTGAATTCTGCGATCTTGGTAATCGCTTCTAAGACAATTATCACACTCTATCCTTTATCCACGACCCTTATCGCACCAATCGGCGCGAGTATCGGCATATTTCCATCTCTCTCGATCTCGAGACATCCAACCCAACAGGTTCGGAGGTCAACGGATTGAAATTGCAACAATGGTCCTTGTGGAGATCCCTCCCAAAGATATCCTTGTACTGGGGACGATGGAAATTGTTCAAAAGGTTTTTCAAAAGAGTTTTGTGAAGAAACAAATAGTAATGTGAATGGATATCCCATGTATCAACGGAGGAATTTTGGGAAAAAGTATATCGTCAGAGGCAAAGAAGTTGACAATCGATGGGTGGTGTCATATTCACCATATTTAATAATGAAATATGATCGACATATAAATTTGGAAATATGTTCATCAGTGAAAAGCGTAAAATACTTATATAAATATATTCATAAAGGATTTGACTGTGCTGCAATTGAAGTGCAAGCACGAGATGGCACAAGGTTAATTAAAATAGATGAAGTAAACTCATTTCTGGATGCAAGATATGTTAGTGCTCCAGAAGCAATGTGGAGACTGAACGGATACGATCTGTTTATGAAGTCTCACACAGTAATAAGACTGGCAGTTCATTTGCCGAATCGTCAAATGATTTATTTCAGAGTGAGAAATGAAGAGCAAGCTACTCAAAGAGAGCTCAATCGAGATACTACGTTGACTGCATGGTTCAAATTAAATCAATCTGATAAAAATGCGATGCATTTTCTTTACACAGATATCCCTTATCACTATGTTTATGATAAAAAAGAAACTAAGTAGAAGCCACGCAAAAAAGGTGGTGACAAAATAATTTCAAGACTTTACACAGTAAGTATAAAAGATATTGAAAGATTTTATCTACGTCTTCTTTTACTTCATGTGGCTGGAGCTAAATATTTTGAAGATTTGAAAACTGTAGATGGAGTTCTTTATGAGACGTTTAAGGATGCAGCAATTGAAAGAAAATTGGTAGAAGCTGATGATCTTTGGATAAAAACTCTGGAGGAAGCAACAGAATCAAATATGCCTGCACAACTTCGAGAACTATTTGCCTACATTTGCATCTTTGGAACTCCAACGGATGTACCAACTATTTGGAATAAATACAAGAATTTTATGATTGAGGACTTTGTACACAACAATGTTGTAAATCCTGAAAATATGGCCTTAAACCATATACAAGAAATTCTGATAAATAATGGAAATACATGTGAGAACTTCCAATTGCCAAATCCAACTCCAGTAAATATTTACGTAACAGAGTATAATGTGGATGAAGAAAGAATACGTGGTGATTATTTATTATACTGGACAGAGCGAAATAGAGCAAGATAGAGAAATTGAAGAATTTAAAAATGGTAAATGTTAAAAAATAATTTAAATTACAAATGTTATAAATATTTTACTTGGTATTAAACTCTTAATAATTAATTATTTTGGTTATAAAATAAATTACTTTCATAATTATTTTATTTTAGATAAGTGGAAGCCACGCAAAAAAAGGTGGTAACAAAATAATTTCAAGACTTTACACAGTAAGCATAAAAGATATTGAAAGATTTTATCTACGTCTTCTTTTACTTCATGTGGCTGGAGCTAAATATTTTGAAGATTTGAAAACTGTAGATGGAGTTCTTTATGAGACGTTTAAGGATGCAGCAATTGAAAGGAAATTGATAGAAGCTGATGATCTTTGGATAAAAACTCTGGTGGAAGCAACAAAATCAAATATGCCTGCACAACTTCGAGAACTATTTGCCTACATTTGCATCTTTGAGAGATCATCGTTAAGGGGGTTGTTTATCAACAACCGGCGCAATATTGTTTTTGGTATTATATTCGATTAGTCGAATGACGGCTGACATACAGTTTGAACGCGATTGATCGTTGGCCTTATATTATTCTAAATATTATTATTTATCGTGTTATTTATGTTATTTCTGATTATTATTTAAGTTATTAAGTTTAATTTCTTAAAATACGTGTTGTTATTTTCCGGTGTGAGTTACATTAAATGCTGAGCAAAAGTACGTGTACGATATAGTAATGCGAGCAATTGACAATGAAAATGAATCTCAATGGTTATTTTGTATTGATGGGTTTGCAGGAAGTGGTAAAACCTACATATGAGTGTAATTCGAGAAAGAAACGAGATAGTCCTTCCATGTGCCTCAACTGGCATTGCAGCTACACTTCTAAAAGGAGGAAAAACCTATCACTCCCTGTTCAAGCTTTCGATCCCAATTGATGATTAAGGTTAAATTAAAACAAAATATGAGAACTGGGGATGAAAAAGAATTTGCAAATTGACTAATGCAACTAGGAGATGGTAAATTGCACAATACAGATGGACTATCTCGATACAATTGAAATCCCTCAAGATTTTATATCAAAGGAATCATTAATTACTGAAATTTTTGGTGATAAAATCACCAAGAAACAGATCAGAGAAAATCCAAATCGAGCGATTCTTTGTCCTAAAAATGAGGATACATTCAAAATTAATGACGAAATCCTTCGTCTAATGGAAGGAGAAGAAAAAGAATATCTCTCAATTGACTCTATTGTGAGTGATGATCCACAGGAGCAATTGCATTTTCCGACTGAGTTTTTAAACTCTGTGACACTTTCTGGGATGCCAGTTCATCAACTTAAAATAAAAGTGAATGCAACAATTATCCTATTAAGAAATTTAAATACTAAAAAAGGACTCTGCAATGGCACAAGGTTCATTGTAACTGATTTAAAACCTAATCTTATTTATGCAGAAGTTCTAACTGGTTCTTCCCGAGGTCAGATTGTCTTCATACCAAGGATCGATTTTTTACCAAATAATGCAAAAATTCCATTTAAGCTTAAACGAAGACAATTTTCTATTAGAGTGTCATTTGCTATGACAATAAATAAATCTCAAGGACAAACGTTACAAAAAGTTGGTATTTATTTGCCACATCCCGTATTTGCTCATGGTCAACTATATGTAGCATTTTCTAGAACAACCAAAAGGGATTGTGTAAAAATTAAGATTGATGAATTGAGCAATCAAGGGCAACTCATTAAAAGAAATCCAAAATATTTTACCAAAAATGTTGTATACGGAGACGTTTTATAAATTGAAAAATTAAAAAATTGAATGAGAGCTAATAATAGTGGATCAGCGGTGGGTAATTCAGTTGTCAAAAAAAATTAGAAGAGTAAAAAATAAAATATATAAAAAATATTATATGTAAAGTAAGAGTCACAGAAAAAGGGGGGGGTCGTTGAGCAAGCATTTTCCAAAATTACTTCTTGATCAGTTATTTGCTATGAGCTATCTTGCTCGTGAATTTCGTTCGAATATACCTTCAATTATCATTTTCACATCTGTACTTGGGCGAGTGTTCATTGTTTATAGTTTTACGTCAATTGTTCTTACGACTGCTGTTTCTCGTGAATGTTTTCAAAATTCTTTCGGAAAGTATTTACTGCAAGTACTTTTCCATCATTTGTTCCCACGACTATTTTTTGTGTTAATTTCATTTAGGCTTACAATCATAAACTCTGCTTTCTATGAATTTACTTTGAATCTCTGTTATAATATTATTAAAGCATTGTTAATCTGTAAAATTTCATAATGTCATTAAACCCAAAAAATATTTTAAAGTTATTATGCCTCACTTTCGAGGACCCAGTGTACAATATAGAATCTAGAATAACAGATGAAGAAAGATCATTCGCTTCTCAACTTGCAGATTTGATAAAAGACGCTATCAATTTTGATATATTTAAAGAGACTTATGATACTTTGAACTGTACTGATGCTAGTGTGATTCCTGATGCTGTTTTAGTTGAAGACAATCCAGATGTTTCGGAAGTTATGCAAGACGATACAAAATTCAGAGAAATTGTAGACATTGATTATAAGAAGAGAGTAATTGAATTTTGGCGATCTGGACAAAAGAAAAGAAGGAATATAGAATCAGTTAAAAACCGATTTAAGAAAGTTATAAATGTAACACAATTGTACCGATGGGAAGCACAAGTTGCTGAGGGTGGGTCAAGGACTGATAAATTGTTATATATCTCTCAATACGTTCTAGAACAATGTAACAGTGCATCTGATCGAAATCTACCCATTCACGATTTAGATCTAAAGAGATGGGCCTTGAAAGCAGGAGAGGTAGTTCATTTGCCTTCTTAATTATTTACGGCTTCATCAAAATGGATACACAACTTTAAAATACAACATGGTATTGTTTCAAGAAAAATAAATAAATTCGTGACACAAGCGCATATTTTAAATAAAGCAGAACTATTGGAACAATCTTCCAATTATGTGAGTCAAGTTAAACTAGAGATAGGCTTGCTAGGAACAACAAACGTTTACAATTCAGATCAATCAGGTTTCAATTTGGAAACACATGCTGGTCGTACATTAGCCTCAAAAGGTTCTTTGAAAGTGGAGTGTCTTGCTCAATCTTTGAATTCCTTGACTCACAGTTACACAATACAACCTTTAATATCTGCCGATGGTATCTTGAAATCCCCCTTATTAATAGTTCTGCAAGAAACAAGTGGCCGTTTCGGACCGATAATACAGAAGTCAATATACAAAGCAGATAATATCCTCGTTTTTGCCACAAAATCTGGAAAATTGACATCCGACATTGTTATTAAATGGTTTGAAGATGTCTTCTTGCCTAATGCTGGCAAAAAGTCTATTTTGTTTTTGGACTCTTGGTCAGGACAAACAGAAAAGAAATTTGAAAATATAGACAAGGGTAATAAAGAAGTAAAAATCCTTACAATTCCTGCGGGAACAACTGGCTTCACTCAACCATTGGATGTCTACGTATTCAGACCGTGGAAAAACTTCCTGAAACAATTTTCGGACTTAATTCTCTTATACAACTATGATATTAACCTACATTTGAGGAATAACATTCTCAAAATTCAATCATTAATCCACAATCAATTTTCATCACCCCGATTCCAAAACATGATTAAATATGCCTGGTAGAAAAGTGGATATATTAAAGAAAAACCAGATAGATGTGAAACGCCTGTTGATTTCTGTTTAAAGAATTGCGGTACAGTCTGCAAAATCTGCAATAACATTGCAGTAATAAAATGTGCGTGGTGTACTAACTCTCTGTGTATGGAGCATTTTTTTGCAATAGAAGATAAAGCTATTTCTCATTATTGCCATGAATATCAAGAATAATGCCAATTATCATGGAATTTATACTCATAGACTATGAAAAGAAATTATGAAATCTTGCCTTCACTGGCTGGATCTCGATCACATCTTGCCTTTACTGGCTGGATTTCGCTCACATCTTGCCTTTATTGGCTGGATCTCGACCATATCTTGCCTTTACTGACTGGATTTCGCTCACATCTTGCCTTCACTGGCTGGATCTCGACCATATCTTGCTTTTACTGGCTGGATTTCGCTCACATCTTGCCTTCACTGGCTGGATCTCGACCATATCTTGCCTTTACTGGCTGGATTTCGCTCACATCTTGCCTTCACTGGCTGGATCTCGACCATATCTTGCCTTTACTGGCTGGATTTCGCTCACATCTTGCCTTCACTGGCTGGATCTCGACCATATCTTGCCTTTACTGGCTGGATTTCGCTCACATCTTGCCTTCACTGGCTGGATCTCGACCATATCTTGCCTTTACTGGCTGGATTTCGCTCACATCTTGCCTTCACTGGCTGGATCTCGACCATATCTTGCCTTTACTGGCTTGTTAAGTTTCATTCAAATCGGTGAGTATCAGTTGGGTAGTGTTACTTGTGAGAAGGACGTGTGTGGATTACGTGGGAGGTAAATGTTAGGACTGTTGTGTCCCAGGAAGTCATGCGCAAACGGATTTTTGCAACACGAGAAGGGCAAAGGTGGTCGCGCAGAGGAGGAGTTTTTAGTGGGTGAGAGTCCCACACTACCTCATCACATTGGGTGGTGAGGTGTGCATCATGCATTTTCTCCCCTACACACAAAAAAGAAAGAATGGGTAAGTGACAAATCTTTTTGGATAAATATAGTATATAAAGAGAAGTTTTATAAATAGACAAGTTATAAAATTAAATTATAGCAAATAATAGTGGATTAATGGTGAGTACATAATAATAGTGGATTAACGGTGAGTACGTCAATCGTGAAAAAAAAATGTGAGTTAATAATAAAAAATATAACATCTATTATATGCCAGGTAAAATATTTATAACATTTGTAAAATTTAAATTAAATTCAAGAATTAATTAATAAAAAAGTGAATAAAAATTAAATAATTTAAAAAAAATAAAACATTAATAGCAATTTTTAGGTATATATCGATCTAATTGTTAGACAAATTTTTTTGCATATTTTTGTAGCTTATCTCGAGAGCTTTTCAAAACACTATAATAAAGTATTTTTTATTTAGTACTTTTTGAGATGATATAAAAAATAAAATATCTCGTAAAATATTTAATTTTCGATAATCTTACCGTAATACTTTTATGTACAGAATAATAAGACAAATCAATTAATATAAAAAAATAATTGTTTTTATAAAAAAGTATGTAATATATTTTTGTTTTTAAATGAACGGTGTCCAAGTGAACGCTGCGCATAAGAACAGTATACAAAAGAACGGTGCGCAATTGAACGGTGTCCAAACGAACGGTGGGCACGGGAATAAAAAAACTGCCAATCCGGTGGCAAAAGTGCTTAGATGTTAGTGAAAACTATGTAAAAAAATGATTTGGATGTTAGGAAATATTTTGATTGAATAAGAAGTTTTGGAAAAAATTCGGTTTATATTTTACTGCTCCATTATGTTGTAAACCACCGACGGATATGGCGTCGGTGACAATATAATAAGGTGTGGCGATGGCGTTTAGACGTTCTCCACTAATTTGTACAGACTCTATGCGGCATTTAGTGAGCCTTCTTTTTGATTACCAATTTTAATTTAAAATTTGACTGCAACAACAAACATTATGTATGTCAAGTTTCAAAATACCAATATAATCTTTATATATTTATAACTATGCTGAAGAAGGACCAAAAGACGATCCGAAACGTATATTTTCAGTACACATTTATTACTAAAATTTAACAATAATAAGTTTAAGCACCAATACCCGCGTCTTGGTTCTTATTTGCCAGTTTTTCCACTTAATTGTTAGTACTCTGAGCCTATTGCTGTTATTATTCAATATTTAGTTTTCGACGTTAATTCAACATCACATCAACTATATACAGGGTGTTAAATTTCAAACCTAACAGGTGGAATATCTCGTAAACAATGCATTTTAGAAAAAAAATGTTTCAGACAAAAGTTGTATGATTTCGAGGGGGACATAAGATGGTGACATTAATTTGACCTTGAATAGTTGCTTGAAGGTCACATGAAGGTCACCTTCAATTCTTTAAATGGAACCGCCTACTTTTTATTGCATATTCTTGTAGCTTATCTAAATATTCTTCGAGTCTGGACGTAACATACTGTTCTTAAATTTTGGGGGCTCGTCCGGGATTGTAATGTGCGATCTTTTAAACTGAAATGAGTAAAGGGACAAGAGGTACAGCTGATAAAGACGAAGTAGAACGAAATTTTCAACTTGCTCAAGAAACATACAATCGAACAAAATCTAACAAATCAGAAACAAACCACACTTCCACTCCTAATAAAACCACTAAAAACATTAATTTTTCATTAGACGAAACGGTAATTAAAAAAGATTTCGAAAAAAAGTTTAGCGAAACAGCGGCCGAGTCTCATTTTGCCGATTCCTGCGATAAGATTATTATACCTGAATTTAATAAATCCGAACAAAAGAAAGGCTCGAGCGATACCGACGGCAACATGACTCAAAATAACCCTTTCGCTACTTTGAAATACGCGGTCGAAGCCGTCCCTTATTTTGACGGTCAAAATATTCCATTAAATTATTTTATCGAGGGATGTGAAGAAGCAAAATCTATGTTGCCTAGTGAGACTGAATCACAGTTTACCAAAATAATAAAAACCAGGATAATAGGAGAGGCTCGCCGAACTATACAAGGTCAAGATTTTGATAGCGTTTCTCATTTAACTAAATACTTAAAACAAATTTATGGACCAGCAAAAAATGTTTATCAATTACAAGGGGAATTGGGTTGTATATATCAAAAGGGTGATGAAAATGTAATTACTTATGCAAATAGAGTAAAAATTCTTGGAAAACGAATATTAGAAGCATATAGAAGTTCGGGAAACGTGTCGTCTGACCAAAATATTAAAGCATCATTAGAAAAAGACATGTGCAAGTGTTTTATTAGAGGGTTAAAACCAGAGATTGGAACAACGAAGTGCAAGAAATTTATTAAATGTACAAGAGACTGCAGCCGACGCTTTAAGAATAGAGAGAGAGCTCCGAGAAATGACAGATTTACGACAAGGAATAGATAACAGTTCAGGTAGACAAAAAACTAACAGCTTGAAAGAAATTTGTCAAATCTGTTATAAGAAAGGGCAGTAACTGCAGAAAATATTTACAAACATCTCAGCAAGTTAGCAATCAGACTGATTTAGGAACCGTAATCCTAGTTTGTCAAATTTGTAAAAAACGTGGGCATGGAGCAGAGAAATGTCGTTTCCGAGATCCACAACTTCGCTGACCAGTAAATGTAGTGCAAGGAAGAATAATAACTTGCCAACTATGCTTAAAAACTGGTCATGACGCGAAATCTTGCCGACAGAATAATACAACTAATAACAATTTTATCACCTGAAGCCATCATAGTAGCTCCGCGATCGGAATTATTATTTTATGTAAGAATAGAAAATCCAAAACTAAAAGTAGGATACATACCAAGACTAAAGGTGGCACACGGAATATATTTGGGAGACACCATCGTGGAGAACGTTGCTGGAAAGGCATATTTAAATGTCATAAGTACTTTGGATGAAGAAGCGGAAGTACATATTCCGACTTTGCGCCTAAAACCATTGGGCGAATTATTAGACGACCATGATTCAAAAATCGAGGCTCTAAACAGTCCAGAAAAGCCAATAAATAAAAAAAAAAGAAGAAACCACTTACAGAACATTTATACATAATGAATACGATTATCAAAATTATATGAATATTGAAAATGAAGGTGGAAATGAAGATGAAGAAAATATCATTATCGAAGAAATCAACTATGAAGACGAAGGAAAAACTTTAAATAAAGAAGGAAATAAAAATAAAAATAAAATTAAAAATAAAGACAAGATCAAAAATAAAACTGAGAGGAAAAATAAAGAATTGAATGATTCAAAAATCTTTGGAGAGGGAAATTATCAAACCTCTTCTGAAAATCTAATAAATCCAACCATTCCTGGAGGGGGAAATTACCAAACCTCTCCTAAAAATTTAATTAATTTAAAAACCCTCGAAGAGAGAAATTACCAATCCTCTCAAGAAGGGAATAATTCTAGGATTTCGGAGGGAAGTTTCCAAACCTTGTCAGAAAATCCCAGCTCTGTCGATTATGAGGAGGAAAATTACCAAACCTCACTATGCATTTCGGCAAAATCTTATTCCAAAAAGGGGAGAAGTCCTATATCCTCCCTAGATATCAAATTTCCTAAGGTTGATTTATTTAAGGAAGAAAATGATAATGAATTAAAAACCTCTCATGTTACAATAAAAGACCTCCTTGAAGAGGCTCAAAAATATAATTTAAAAATTAAAAATTCGAATCTACGAAATATTAAAAATAAAAATAAACCGTCTTCAAAAATTCTTATATCCTTGTTGAATAAATCTCAAGAAATTTTAGAAAAATTTATGCGAAAACGCAAAACAAGATATAAAAGAAAACAAGAAGTTGAAAATTATAATTTGCATAATTGTCTAACAATCTCCGAAGAAAAAGGAAAGAATCGACCTGCCGAAATCATAGAATCATTGCGATTAGAACATTTAAATGAAGCAGAGAGAAAAAGCATTATAAAATTAATAACGGACAGTCAAGATCGATTTCATATATTCCTGGAGAAAAATTAACCGCAACTCACGTATTACAACATCGAATACCTACTACAGATGACCAGCCAATAAACACTCGTCAGTATCGATTTCCGCAAATTCATAAAGAGGAAATAAACAAGCAGGTAGAAGAACTGTTAGAAGGAGGAATTGTAAAACACTCACAATCGCCATATAACACGCCTATATGGATTGTACCTAAGAAAGAAGACTCCAAAGGAAATAAACGATGGAGAATGGTATTAGATTTTCGCGCTTTAAATGATAAAACTATCGGAGACGCATATCCTTTACCAAATATCGTCGGTATATTAGACCAATTAGGAGGAGCTCGATATTTTTCAGTATGCGATTTAGCATCTGGATTTCATAAAATAAAAATGAACCCCGAAGATGGTCATAAAACCGCTTTTACTACTCCATATTACGAATTTGACCGAATGCCCTTTGGTCTGAAAAACGCTCCGGCTACCTTTCAACGTCTAATGGACTTTTGTTAGTATTAACTGGGTTACAAGGTAAAGAATTATTTGTTTACATGGATGATATCGTTATCTACGCGACCTCATTAAAAGAACACGAAAGAAAATACAACGCTTTGATGGAACGCCTTTGCGAAGCTAATTTAAAATTACAGCCAGACAAATGCGAATTTTTAAAAACGGAAGTAACTTATCTGGCACACGTAATCAGTAAAGACGGAGTAAAACCAGATCCGAAAAAATTAGAAGCAGTACAACGATTTCCAAGACCTAGAACACCTAAAAACATTAAACAATTTTTAGGACTTGCAGGATATTACAGACGCTTTATACCGAATTTTTCAAAATTTGCAAAACCATTAACGAATCTATTAAAAAACGACACCCGCTTCGAGTGGACCTCCGTGCAAAAAGAATCTTTTGAAATATTAAAACAAAAACTGTGTGAAAAACCAGTATTACAATACTCAGATTTTTCAAAACCATTTATTTTAACGACCGATGCATCCGGAATAGCCGTTGGAGGAATATTATCACAAGGAGAGATAAATAAAGATCAACCGATAGCATATGCCTCACGAACCTTAACAGATAACGAATTAAAATACGATACATATGAAAAAGAAGCACTGGCTATTGTATATTGCGTTAAACATTTTCGAACATATTTATACGGAAGGAAGTTCACTTTAGTAACAGATCATAAATCTTTGATGTGGTTTAAAAACGCACAAGACGCAAATATGCGAATACTCCGTTGGAGATTAAAATTGTCAGAATATAATTACGATGTTGTATATAAAGCAGGAAAAACAAACGTAAACGCAGACGCATTATCAAAAAATCCTGTAAATATCGAATAAGTAAATTGTAAAATCATAAAAAACAAGAAACTTTTAAACCCAGATAACCCTAAAGACGCACAATTAATTGCCGAATTATTAGAAAAATTCGATAGCGAAGAAGAAGAAGAAGAAGACGACGATTTCTATTTATATTTTTCATTGAAGAAAACAAAGAGATTATATCGGAAAGCGATTTATTAAATAACAATAACGATATCCTTCCGTTCACACCTACAGAATTAAATGAACCAGATTATTTATCAATTACCGAAAAAGCTTTAATACATGATCCTCCTAAACAAAACAAAATTCAAACAAGGAGCCAAACAACAAGATAAAATATTAAGCAAAATAAAATAACCGATGAAGTGCATAGCGACGAAGGAGAGATTATAGAAATTGAAGAAAGAAACGATCCGCCTGATAAAAATTCTGACAGTGAAGAAGACGAAGAACAAAACGAACAAGACATTATTAATAAAAATTTAAAATCGAGAAAAACGAAACCCGCGTTTATTGAAAATAGAATAATTCATGGTAATGTCATAGACTCCCGAGAATTATTATTTTTACGAAAAGATAACAGTATATTTCGTCGACACCCAGGGAAGACCTTTAGATTCAGGCTCACAAAAACTTTTCGAACGAAAAGAGCTTCCAAACCTAGGATCTCTTGTTCTAGGAAAGGTCAAGGCCATAAAACATAAAAATCATTATCATGTGGCTTTACCTATCAGCGAAGAACAACGAGAAGGCCCTACGGCTACTCTTAACCAAATTGTTAAAATCTTAGCAGATTTGCGAAAAACAACCGAAGATTTAAAATTAGAAACATTTAATATTGCAAAAACTGAATTTATTAATAACGTTCCATGGAATGACGTCAAATCACACATACAATCAATATTCACCGACGCTCCTACTAAAGTTATTATTTGCCACGGACTAATTAAATATCCACCGAAAGATTTACGTTCCGTTATAATCAGTAAAATGCATTGCTTACCAACGGGAGGACACCGTGGAGTCACAAAAACTTACAACCGAATAAAACATAATTACTTGATTGTTACTGGAAAAATCTGAAAGCAGATGTTCAACGGTATATACAGCAATGTTTACAATGTCAATTGAAAAAACTTGTACGAGTTAAAACAAAACAATCAATGATAATTACACCAGGATCTTCTTTCGATAAAGTAGCTATAAATATCGTAGGCCCTTTACCTAAAACTGAAAGGGGAAACAAATATATTCTAACATTACAAAATCAACTAACTAAATTTTGCATGGGAATACTATTACCGAATCAAACTTCCGAAACCATCGCAGAAGCTTTTGTAAATCGATTTATTTGCGTACTTGGAGCACCAAAAGCAATATTAACGGATCAAGGCAGAAATTTTCTTAGCGATCTAATAAAGAAAATCGCAAAATTATTTAAAATTTGTAAATTTCGCACAACAGTTTTCCATCCTCAATCAAACGGATCATTAGAAAGATCACATCACGCATTAGGCAAATATTTAAAACAATACGCGAATGAACAAAAACAATGGGATAGATGGATTAGCCTTGCCATGTTTAATTATAATACGAGCGTACATGAAGCAACAAAGCACACTCCATATGAGCTGGTTTTTGGAAAGATAGCACGTGTTCCATCGAACGAACTTCTACCTCCTGGGGATAAATTAGCAAATTACGACGAATATTTAATAAATCTTGTAACTCAACTTCACGCAATTCAGGGAAACGCACGCGATAACGTTATTCAAGCTAAAATTAAATCAAAAAATTATTACGATAGAAAAATCAACCCACAAACTTTTAAACCGGGAGATCAAGTATTTTTATTAAAACGATGAATATTTAATAAATCTTGTCACTCAACTTCATGCAATTCAGGGAAATGCACGCGATAATGTCATTCAAGCAAAAATCAGATCAAAAAATTATTACGATAGAAAAATCAACCCACAAACTTTTAAACCGGGAGATCAAGTATTTTTATTAAAAGGTCCAAAACCAGGTAAATTTGGAGATCAATATACTGGGCCTCACGAAGTTCTAGAAATTTTTAATAAAAATAACGTCAAAATTAGAATAAAGAAAAATAGCCGAGTTGTACATCCTAACCGCTTACAAATTTTATATATCAAACCTACCGATAAGAAATAATTATCAAAGAAATAATTATGTAAACTTTCAGATGGACCTCAACATTAAGCGACTAATTGCTATACTGGTAGTGCTAATAAAAATTTATCAAACTCTTGGAATAATAGGGTA
>NW_021853380.1:87886-89789 GCF_003651465.1 Formica exsecta
ATAAATTAATAATAATAATAACAATAAAACAATTATAATAACAATAACAAAAGAGAGGAAAAATAATTAACCATTAAAACATTTTCTTTTTTCCTTTCCTCACCATTAACTTTGAAAATAAACTCCTTTTAAACCTTTTTCAATTACATCAAACAGTTTTAACCATTTTAGAAATGGAAATCAAGAATATCGACACCCACCATTTAATTTGCAGACGTTTGGAAGTGCGGATAACTCGCGCAGAATCTCCGTCACTCTTTTGGGTCCAATTAAAAAACGGAGAAAAGGATTTGACGGAACTCATTAAAAAACTTAATTTCCGGATGGACCGACGCGGACAATACTTCCACTTGTATCCACAAGACTTAAGGGAAAACGAACCATGTGCAGTCAGAGTAAAGGACATCTGGCAACGCGGCATCATCATTAGAGTCAACAGGGTGACATTCATGGTCAAGATCTCTCTAAGAGACTGGGGGATGACAGTATGGAGACCAATGGGGCAAGTATATCTTCTAGAAGACCGGTTCCGAGAATTGTCGTGGCAAAGCGTCAAATGCGGCCTGGCGTATACGGGCCCTGTAACTACAACTACAGAATGGCCCGAAAAGACAAGACAGTTATGCAAGATTCTTGCAGCCCAACAAGAAGGATGGGTACAAATTGTCCGTCCTCTTGGTGATAGGGCCGCTATCGTAAAACTAGCGATATATAACAAACATACTGATAGGGCTCATAATATACGTAATGTATATGATACGTATCAAGCGATGCGGTAGCATCGCGATGTCATAATTAAGGTTATAAGGTTATATTTAAATCTGTTGCAGAAAATATATTTGGTGCTATCGAGTAAGTAGATTGAAATTTCGTATATATATCTGCTTATACATGTTTATTTATTGTTTTATAAGTATATTTCTTGATTATATCTGAATATTATCTAAATTATAGCGCCAACCATGAAGAAAGCACATGTTATATTGTGTTTTTTTTAACACATCGCGATATCCGAACTTGGTGATAGAGCTGCTGGTAAAACTAGCGATATATAATGAACATACCGAAGGGGCTCATAATTTACGAGATTCACTAGTACAGCTAGGACACGCTCAACTTATCGATGATGACACAACAAACATATTCCCCGCATTATAAGATAAAAGAGGATCTCCCAGTATTAATTAAGATTACACAAAATACATACACACACATATATATTCTATAATACTAACAATAACTTTTATTATACAGGGTGTCCTAGACCACCCGTACACCCTTTTTCTTTCAAATAGAATCCCCTATTTTTTATTGCATATTCTTATAGCTTATGTCGAGAGCTTTCTTGTTATTACTAGGAAAATAAAAAAAATACATATTATGTAAAAGAAAGACAAAAGAAAAAGAAAGAGGTTTTGGAGGTTGCCTTCTCTTTCCTCTTTCTTAACAAACAAATCAGCGCGCATAAATTATCACACACATACATCTTAGTAAATCGCGAAAAGAAGAAATCCATTTTCTTTTTTCTTGTAAATGTTGAGTTTTCCCCCAACATTTGTCTAAGGCCGGAGGTGTTACGTCCTGGCGACTCCACAATTCCTTCCTTCCGCGAAATTGCGGCAAGGATCGTCGATTGGCAATAAAAATAAGTCTTTCGGTAAATAGAACATCTTGCACCACATAACGTTTTAAACTTTAAACATTTCATCATGAGTAACCGCGAGAAAAACAAGAAGAAATTAGGCCGATCAATAGATATTCCATATATAGATACATACAGGGTAGACCATTTTAATCAATCCACCCGAATATCTCGAAAACTGAGTCCGACAGACAAAAATGTTTCAGACAAAAGTTACATGGTTTCGAGGAGGCCACATGATAAAAATATGGACTTGACCTT
>NW_021853381.1:0-2699 GCF_003651465.1 Formica exsecta
ACATAATTTTCTGTATATATGTATAAATATTACAAAATAAATAATAAACGCTGATATCTGAAAAATGCCAAACTTCGTAGAAAGTTAAAATGTTTCATTGATTTATTATTATTAATATTGTATAATATATTCGATTGTTACCGATTGTTTTTGATTTTTAATCATTAAATACAATTTTTTTATAGAGAATTTTTTTACATTTCTATTGAATTATGTAAATTTATAAATTGCTTCAACATCAATCTGGTACATAATATCGCAAATCCATGAATAGGTCACGTCATTTTATAAAAAGATCAGGTGATATTTTTTTGGTAAAAAAAAAAAAAATATGCTAAATAACGTTATAAATGTACATTCTTTTAAATGGGGAGTGTTTTGTTTGAATTTTATATTGCATAATGTAATATTAAACAGAAATCTATTCTGATCTCGAAGTTAATGTATTGTAATGTTTGTTGATATATAATAGCCTATCTTTCACATTCACATAACATGGTATTTAGTATTTTTTACACATTTAAAATATAAATTATTAGCAAAATAATTTAATAAAATAAAATAAAATACAATATTGCATATAGTTTTCTTTTATGTATTGATTATTATTGATTTATTATTTTTCTCTTTTTCTTTGTTTGTATATATAATATGTGGTAATTATTATACATTAAGTTTCTAAATAAGCAACTAGTATTATCACATGTGTATAAAAAGCTTCCTCTATGAGGGAGCAATAAATAGAAAAAATACAAAGTTATAGCAATCAATATGATATCAAGTACGATATGAAGGAGTTGAAAGAGAAAAATTATTACAATTAAATAGTATAAATAATGTTTAATGAAATAATAGCTTAACTTTTTATTTAAAAGTTTATTAAAAGTTTACATACATTCTTATAAAACTTCTTTTGGTTTGTTAAGAATTCAGTGTGTAAATCTACATTTGAAACTGTAATGAAAAACAAGATGAAAGTTTCTCTCAGGTATATAATTAGCAATTACACACGCAAGAGTATAAAAGGAATATGCGACAATGATTTTTTTTTCAGAGAATGCAGAATGTAAGGTCAATGTATAAAACGTAAAAACAAACATTTATTTGTTTACCATTTCATTTCTTTTATTATCGTGATTTATTTTTGCCATTAAAACTCCAACTTAACAACAAAGAAAATTTTATAAATCAAAATAATGATATTATGCGAAATATTAAGCTTAAAATACACCATATTAGCAAAATCAAAAAAACGGTTATTAGTGTATAATGAGCAATTTTTAGCATGGAAAAAAGAAAATTTATTATACATACGTTTGCGAGATGAAAACTACAATAAAAATTCACGCAGAAGCAATACTCACTTCCTATATTTCTCTCGTCCTTTTTCTATAGTATCCAGTGGATCGTTCATTAAGTATACGCGCATACCAGGAATCATATGTTTAAGATGTGATTCCCAGTCTAGATCATCTATGTTAAAGTTGAAAATCTCGCGATCAGCTGGATTCATGCGTTCCCAGAGGTTTATAACAGCGTCGTTACAGAACCGCCATTGTTGTGATGAAAAGTACGATATCACGGAGTTAAATTTGTTTATCTTTGCATATACTTTTCGTAGCCTGTAAATTGTAAAATCTGTATTTTTGCGAGAATTCTTCATTATATGTAGATGAAATCGATGAAATTTTTTTTTTCTTACATAGGTTTTCGTCCGCTAAGGAACAACAGAATATTACATATAACAGCAGGTATTTTATGTAACAATATTACGCAGAGTTGATGTACGAATTTGTATTTGTTTAGCAGGAGCATATAATACCAAATAACCTGCTTGCTTACTATTTGCATGCCGTAAACCTTATTCAAATTCAGAAATCTCCGCCAAGTGAGGGAATTTTGACATATTGATACATAGTTGTAAATCGGCATTCTTTCGGTTTCTTGTATCTCCGGATTCGCGTTTTCAATACTGAGTAGATCATTTCTATAACGAAAAATATATATTACAGGTAATAAAATTATGAACTGCTGTACGTTTTAGCTTTACCTATTTTTTGTTATACAGTAAAATATTAACAAAGATTATAAAATAAAAAAGTTAGAGAAAAAGAAAAAGAAAGAGTGACAGGGGGTTGGGTGAGAAGAGAGAGAGAGAGAGAGAGAGAGAGAGAGAGAGAGAGAGAGAGAGAGAGAGAGAGAGAGAGAGAGAGAGAGAGAGAGAGAGAGAGAGAGAGAGAGAGAGAGAGAGAGAGAGAGAGAGAGAGAGAGAGAGAGAGAGAGAGAGAGAGAGAGAGAGAGAGAGAGAGAGAGAGAGAGAGAGAGAGAGAGAGAGAGAGAGAGAGAGAGAGAGAGAGAGAGAGAGAGAGAGAGAGAGAGAGAGAGAGAGAGAGAGAGAGAGAGAGAGAGAGAGAGAGAGAGAGAGAGAGAGAGAGAGAGAGAGAGAGAGAGAGAGAGAGAGAGAGAGAGAGAGAGAGAGAGAGAGAGAGAGAGAGAGAGAGAGAGAGAGAGAGAGAGAGAGAGAGAGAGAGAGAGAGAGAGAGAGAGAGAGAGAGAGAGAGAGAGAGAGAGAGAGAGAGAGAGAGAGAGAGAGAGAGAGAGAGAGAGAGAGAGAGAGAGAGAGAGAGAGAGAGAGAGAGAGAGAGAGAGAGAGAGAGAGAGAGAGAGAGAGAGAGAGAGAGAGAGAGAGAGAGAGAGAG
>NW_021853381.1:3519-12536 GCF_003651465.1 Formica exsecta
TTAATAAAATTTTCGGCAAGTATCTATACTTGATTTATGATTATATCTACAATTTATTAATATCTTAACGATTATATTATATTTAACATTATATATATATATAAAAGAGTTCTATCACTAAAAAACTTATATTTTGGAAAAATTCGTTTGTAGGTCGAGTTTTTTTTTAAATAAAATATTATAGTATAATTTAGCGATAGAAATTATGTGTGTGTAATTCTAATAATGCGTTATTCATTATAAAAAAGTATTATTGAAATGTCCAACTCGAAATCTATTTCATATTACGTTTATGTCTTAATAAATTATTTTGCACATTATTTGTACATTGCACTGAAGATTTCCATATAAAAAAAAGTACTTACCGCAATAACTTTTCTATTAGAAGTATACCGAGGAAACCTGAAGCATCTGTTAGAAAAACTCTACAACCCGCAAAGAATTGAGGGATTTCACTTTGATAATCGCTAACATCCTTTGTCGGAGAATCCGACATATTCAACATATCCTCAACGTAATTTCTTTTTTGCGCCATCTTATTGTTCTATGTAGCAAGAGTTTTTATCAATTTACGCAATTCTCTTTGCAACTCTTATGAAGTCGGAATAAAAAGCCACAATTTCCAATAATTGACACGATACTTGATCACTAATCTAACGAACTGATGAGTCTTCTATCAATTTTAATTTTCGCAATGTATAGGAATGTTTCTTCTAGAATGTTTCGTTAAGATATATCTAGAATGCTTTTCCTTGAGATATAGCCATGCAAAGAATCGATGAATGTTAACTCTAGTTATTACAGTAAAGTAACAGAGACGATCTCGTGGTAAACGTGACGACAATTGCGTTTCTACTGACCATAAGATAAGAAAATGCGAGAGTATAAATAGGCAGAAATTGAAAGGCAAAAGGAAGGGGAACATTAATTTTTTAAGGGGATTCACAAAGGTCTGTTTTATCGATAAAAACGCGAATTTTAGTTATTATGAAAAATATTTTTGTTGATTATAGATATCAACAAATCTTTTTCCACAATTAAAGTATACATAATAACGGAGTGCGGATTTTAACATTTCATATGAAAAGTGAAAAAAAATTATAAAATTACAGTTTTGTTATCGTTCCGAGCCGTCAACATTTACTTAATATAAAAGATTTGTAATCTGCACGTGCCTAATCAGTAAACCCCGCACTCGGCATTTCATCAAAGAGTATAAGTGAACTTAGAGAAGTGAGTTTAGAAGCTTTATAAAAAAGATTTTGCAAAACAAAATTTTCGTGCATATGTGTGTGTGCGAGATGGAAGCTCAAGAGTAAAACAAAACAGTAGATTAGTTGCGTGATGTCGCAATAGACCTGCAATCGTACATGACAAAGACAGACATAATCGTACTATCTTCGTCTCTTTCATGCGTGTGAGAGTAATATACATGTTTTCACTATAGTTAATACAATACATAATTACGTTTCACTATAGTTAAATAAAACACATGCACATACAAAAATACACACGCACACATACATAATATTTTTTTTATTTATAAAATATACAATATCTTATTTAGGCTTTATAAAATAAAGATGAATAAATAAATTTATTATCATGTAGAAAAACAAGAATAGAAAGAATAAAAGTCGAACAAATAAAAGATTATAATAATGGGAATGAAAGAATACAATAAAGAACAAGCAGAGAAAAGGAGAGAGAGAGATAACGAATGAAAAGCAAGCGAGATAGATAACATGAAAGACTTCCGAAGTCTCGCTCGCTTATTAAAAATAATTCGATTTATGTCATATTTAGTGTCATTTTAATCGCATAAACGTAATCCATTGCAATTATTTTCAGATATATAAAATGCGAAATATATAACTTTTATTTTCTATAGTAAGGTGACATATACATATCAAAGATTACAGATAAAGAGAGCCTAGCGAGCGAGACTTCGGAACTCTTTGATGTTTGTCATCTCGCTTGCTCCTTCATTCTTTCTTGCTCTCGCTTTTGTCGATTCTTCAGCATCGGGGATCTTTCCTTATGTACAAAATATAAACATTTTACAAAACAAAAACTAAAACTTACATTTTGGATGTTATTAATATGAATATGATTATAATGGATTAATGAGATTCTTGCGATAAAAATGATACTAAAAATGGATTAATGAGATTCTTGCAATAAAAATGATACTAAACACGACATAAATCGTATAATTTTTAATGGAATAAGTAATCATAAAATTGTCGTTTGCTACTGTGATCAGAAATTAGAATTGATTAGTAAGAAGCAACAGTCAATTTTTAGTATGAAATATACGTCATTATTTGTGCATGTTTAGGAACTAAATATTTCTGTGTACTCTTGAAATTTAGATTATATAATAAAAAATAGGGAGTATATAATAAAAAATATGGAAACAGTAATATTTTTAAATCTATACAATATCATACATAGACTGCGTTTCGATATTCACTGCCAATACTAAAAATCTATAATGTACGTGAACTAAACTATAGATTTTCAGTACTGGCAGTAAATATCGAAACGCAGCCATAATAGTTGCATAACGAAAAATTACAAATGTTTAATTGTCTATGTTAGTAAAAACATGAACAAATGCAACATTTATAAAATAATATTATAAAATATTATATAAGATTTGTGGCGAGTTTTTTCAAAGAGTATTATAGTAAGAAAAATGAATTATATTCTCATGTGCTGCCATCTATCTCTGCTCAGAAGACTACATAATTCCTACATGCCAGCAGATAGTAGTATAAAAAGACATCTACACTATAACGCTGCTTATCAAATAATAAAATATTTTAATCCTGCCATTGTTAATTATTAACGAATTTTTTTATTGTTATCTTAATGATTATAGGTTCATAAAGACCGAATATATTATTAATTCAAACCCTCAGTTATGTGAAACAAACTTGCTTCTTACGTATTATTAATAATTTACTGTTTTTCATTTAAATTATATAAAACAAATGACGCTTACTGAGGTTATTATATCGTAATAACATGCAAAAGTTAGAATAGAATATTTTTTATAAAATATTTGAATATCTTGTTTTAAAAAATTTCTTAATATTTTTTTCTACATGCGTCGACCTTATTATTACAAATCAATTTTGATTTTTGGAGCAAAATAATTCTAAATATTCAGGTTTTACAATTTTATAGCTTGAATCGTTCTTAACATTGCTAACATATATTAACCAACATTGCTAATAATCATTATAAATGGTTGGTAATTTATTAGCGGTAGGTATATTGCACATTGTCAGTTGGCATTATTTTGTATACATATATATCACTAATAAAAAATATATACATTGCCCTTTATATATAACAATATTATTTTCAGTTTCAGATTTTTATATTTTATTGTTAATCAGGCGTTCTCTTATTAACCATAGCATGCACTGTCATTCATACCTTGTATCGCTAAATGGCAAATAACGCACTCAGAAGACAACTTGCTAAACTCCTGTATCTGAATAATAAATGCTATGATAAGTAATTATATTGCGCGTGCATGCATGTGTTGTGGGCTTCGATTATTATAGAAATTATACATCGTAATCGAATATTATGAATATCCTCGATTTATTTATTCATCGCGTTTGTTCGCAAATTTTAAATTGCTATTTATCTTATAATTTAATTTAATTGATTTACATCGGAGCTCTATCTTTTCGCGTCTTGAATGTTTTCTTTGAAAGTCTACGCAAAATGCGCCAATAGTGCAAGTACTTTCTTCTACAATTAAAAGACGATTGATTACTTCATTAACGACTCTTTCAATCACAATTATTTACATTATGTAAAATTGATTAAGCTTTATAATTGTATGTCGATTATTAATAATAAATATCGCGTAATTAACCGTCGCTAAAAAATGTCTTGTCTAGTCTTAAATTTTTAAACTAGAAATTTTATTACTAAAATTTTCTAAATACAATATTTTTTCTCATATATAAATGTAATAATGATTTATCTGTTGCATATCGAGAGTTTATTTAATCGCATGCTAAAAGCTAATTGCATTTATCTTCAATATGTTAATGCTATTTAATCTTAACTAATTAATAAAATGATCATTGATGCCTATAATTTCCCATCTATCTTTATTATTTGCAAATTAAGGATGATATTCAGAAATGAGGTTGTAATTTAGTGTTATAATTTTGTTCCGATATAAATGCTCTTAATCAATTTTATTTTGCTATAATAGAAATTGTAGATGAAACATGATGATAGATGGGAATAATTTATCTATTGTTATGTGCTTATTTTCAAATAATTAAATAATATAATAAATAAAAAAAATTAATAATAAGAAATTATATAAACTAAAACCATAATTTGATATTGCTTAAAATACTTGATATCTCTTTTGTTCCAAGAATAAGAATAAAGTGAAAGCAATTTATTTTAAATATCTTCTATACATTATATTTAAAAACTAGGAAGAAAATTATTAAGAAAATAAATTTCATATTACATGCGCATATACGCAAAAATATTTCAATAATAACTTATTATCGTTGTCCCTAGTATATATTAGAATGACAAAACATGCAGCTAATAAGATATTAATAAATCCATTATATTTCTCCGTATTTTTGATCCACAATTATGGATCTAGCACGGACATGTATCAACTGGCCGTTTTACCGTGGCAGATTGAAAAATCAATCTGGCCATGTAGTTTCACCGGCTCTAAAATGGATGCAGTTAGCGCTACTGTATCAGCTTGATTTATAGCAACCACACTTATTTAAAAAAATTTTCTCAAACGTACACATACACGTTTTAAATGCAAGAAAAAGAATATTCAAGGAAAGAGGGTATATCACTAAAGTTATCTTATCTGTACGTAGATATAATTTGAACATTGCTTATTTTTCCACAAAGCATTACAACGATAGTTTTACGTTATATTATGCCATAATGCATTATTAATTGTGCATGTTGCAACATGACGTAATGTGTTGTAGATTGTAATGCTATCGTAAGAACGGTATTTGCGTAGCATAAATTCATTATGACATAAATGATGATTCAGCGGTAACAATTATGGTAATAATATTTTCCGAAGCTAATGAGATTCTCACCTCCGATATAACATCTCGCATGTTTTATTGAAATATTATACCAAAAAAAAAAAAACGAATTGTAAGAGGTTATTTTTAATGAAAGCGTACTAAAAAAGGCAATGACTTGAAAATTTTTACATAAAAAAAATTATATTTTGCATGAATGATTTCGTTTTTTTTAAATAAAAATAGTTTAAAGATGCTTTGGTATTATTATAATGACAAGGGTCAATCTAATCAAACTATGTCAAAACATAAAAAATGCTTCTATAATATTCGTAAAATTATATCGCAAATTTTATTTATTATGATTCTGAACCTACTTTCCTTAATGCTATAAGAACACAAATATCATACAAATTAATATATGTATGAAATCCAAAATTCAGAAATATATGTATTATTTTGATATTACATATATATTTTCTCTTTTATATATTAGGTGTACAACTTTGCTTCCGCCGTTTTTTTCCGAAATTCGAGGCTTTATTGTAAAAAACTGGTTATACATTTATGATTCAAAGCGAAAAAACGGTTATCAGTGTATAATGAGCAATTTTTAGCCTGGAAAAAAGAAAATTCATTATACATACGTTTACGACATGAAAACTACAATAAAAATTCACGCAGAAGCAATACTCACTTCCTATATTTCTCTCGTCCTTTTTCTATAGTATCCAGTGGATCGTTCATTAAGTATACGCGCATACCAGGAATCATATGTTTAAGATGTGATTCCCAGTCTAGATCATCTATGTTAAAGTTGAAAATCTCGCGATCAGCTGGATTCATGCGTTCCCAGAGGTTTATAACAGCGTCGTTACAGAACCGCCATTGTTGTGATGAAAAGTACGATATCACGGAGTTAAATTTGTCTATCTTCGCATATGCTTTTCGTAGCCTGTAAATTGTAAAATCTGTATTTTTGCGAGAATTCTTCATTATATGTAGATGAAATCGATGAAATTTTTTTTTTCTTACATAGGTTTTCGTCCGCTAAGGAACAACAGAATATCACATATAACAGCAGGTATTTTATGTAACAATATTACACAGACTTCATGTACGAATTTGTATTTGTTTAGCAGGAGCATATAATACCAAATAACGTGCGTGCTTACTACTTGCATGCCGTAAACCTTATTCAAATTCAGAAATCTCCGCCAAGTGAGGGGATTTTGACATATTGATACATAGTTGTAAATCGGCACTCTTTCGGTTTCTTGTATCTCCGGAATCGCGTTTTCAAAACTGAGTAGATCATTTCTATAACGAAAAATATATATTACAGGTAATAAAATTATGAACTGCTGTACGCTTTAATGTCCTATTTTTTGTTATACAGTAAAATATTAACAAAGATTATACTATAAAAAGTTAGAGAAAAAAAAAGAAAGAGAGAGAGAGAGAGATAAAGAAAAATTTCATGTAAAGAGTATCTAAAAAAATCTACTTTTGGTAATATAAACTTACTTTTTTTTGGCGAGGTCCCAACTTGCGACGATGACGTGAGAAATGACATAATCGGCGGGCACTACTTCTGCTACATTTTCAGGTGGGCAATGCAAAGTACGTAATAAACCTATAGCAGCACCCATGACTACGCCTGCCGCTCCGTATACATTGTTAATCCATCCAGGCATTGGCTCCTTTGCCGTTGATATTATAACTGATGGGCGTACGATGCAGGCCGGAATTCCAGTACTGTATTGCCGCACAGCATCTTCAGCAATTGCTTTTGTAAAGGTGTATGTATTCGGCCATTTATCTATTAATCTGCACATACATACATCAATGAAAGATAGAGATTATAAAAAAATATTTATTGCATTTTTATATCAATGAAACGGATTTAACTTTTTCAAATTTTTAATTTTCTTGAAAAGGCACTTACGTCGGCGTTAATTTTTCCAACTGTTCATCGTTCAAAATATCGAGTAATGTTAAAATTTTATCCGTTTCAATAGGTGGAGGATAAAACTTTTCTTCAATAAAGTCGTATATGCAATGAGAAAATGCGGTAGATATATGTATAAAAGCCTGAAAAGTAATTGTGTAACCAAAGTTGCGTTTTTGCAATCATAAAAATAAATCTCGATTAAAATGAATTTTTTATATACCTTAAAATCTGGCATTTCTTTCGCGAGGAGAAGCATTTGTTTTGTTCCTCTCACGTTTATATTGACTGCAACTCGAATGGATTCGTTAAATCGTACAGTTGCTGCTCCGTGGAAAATTATATTTGTATCTAAAATAAGTTTTCGATTTTCCGGTGATAATCCGAGATCTAATTTGCTTACATCACCTTCTACCATTATTACTTTGGTGCCAAAATTGGGCTGCTTTTCTTTTAGTCTGTCGTAAACCTAAAAATCCAAAATATAGAAAAAATTATATGTATATATAATATATGCCTCTTTCATTTAATTATATAAATATTTTTTTTTATATTATACAGGATTGTTGAAATGCTCTTTGAATCGCTCTTCTGGTGATTTTTCCTTCTTTGCTCTCATTAATACGTATATCTTCTCAATATCTGGGCAGCATCTGCAGATGTTTTATCTATTTTTAATAAAATTTTCGGCAAGTATCTATACTTGATTTATGATTATATCTACAATTTATTAATATCTTAACGATTATATTATATTTAACATTATATATACGTTTATGTCTTAATAAATTATATTGCACATTATTTGTACATTGCACTGAAGATTTTCATATAAAAAAAAAGTACTTACCGCAATAACTTTTCTATTAGAAGTATACCGAGGAAACCTGAAGCACCTGTTAGAAGAACTTTACAACCTGCGAAGAATTGAGGGATTTCACTTTGATAATCGCTAGCGTCCTTTGCCGGAGAATCCGACATATTCAACATATCTTCAACGTAATTTCTTTTTTGCGCCATCTTATTGTTCTATGTAGCAAGAGTTTTTATCAATTTTCGCAATTCTCTTTGCAACTCTTATGAAGTCGGAATATAAATCCACAATTTCCAATAATTGACACAATACTTGATCACTAGTTTAACGAACTGATGAGTCTTCTATCAATTTTAATTTTCGCAATGTATAGGAATGCTTCTTTAGAATGTTTCGTTAAGATATATTTAGAATGCTTTTTCTTGAGATATAGCCATGTAAAGAATCGATGAATGTTAACTAGTTATTACAATAAAGTAACAGAGATGATCGTGGTAAAGATGACGACGATTGCGTTTCTACTGACCGTAAGATAAGAAAATGCGAGAGTATAAAAAGGTAATTGAAAGGCAAAAGGAAGGGGAACATTAATTCCTTAACATTGAATAAATGTATAGTGAACCGAATAGCAAGAGAAGGGAATGCTTATTTAAGAGAAGGAGAGCAAAAAATCTGCATTGGTTTTCGTATTTTAATGATTACTATGACTAAGCAAAAGAACCTTACACACACACACGCACACACACTCACACACGCACACACTCACACACACACACACACACACACACACACAAACGTACATATATATGTCTCTTATGTTTTGATTTTTTAATCTAAAATATGATTGAATATGTAAATAATTTAGTTAAAAATATATGATTGAAAGTAGTTTCCGTCTTATATAAAACATTTTTATTTGCAAAAAGTTATTTAATTTTTTTAATGTATAATGAACCTTTATTTCATAATATCCATAATATATATTAATATATTCCAAAATGCATTTACTTAAAAGCAACTGGACCTATAAAATATAAAAATTGATATAATTAAATTTAAAAGATAATAATTTTTTTAGAACCTTTATTTCATAATATCCATAATATATATTAATATATTCCAAAATGCATTTACTTAAAAGCAACTGGACCTATAAAACCTATAAAATGATATAATTAAATTTAAAAGATAA
>NW_021853381.1:16038-18488 GCF_003651465.1 Formica exsecta
TATATGTATGTATACATATTTATATACATATATGCGTAATATCCTCTTTCTTCGTAATTCATAAAAACATATTAAATGAAGCATGACATGCAAAATAAAAATTTATACGTTATATTAAACTCGTTTGACCCAACCAGTTTAACTTGTGTGCAATAAATTAAAGTAGATAGGTCTTCTCAAACAAACAGTGTAATATTTTTATTATTATTTTTCTAGTCTATAGATTGCATTATCTAATGTAAGCGTTACTGAAAGAAATTTTTTCACAAAAGGCATGATATAATAATTTTATTTATAAATGAAGAATATATCTGAACTCTATAAAGCAATTTGTTTACAATAAATGAATTGGAAAATAAGATTAGAGCATAAATATTATCAAATAAAACTAACAAAAGGCTCTAATGACTATAATAAATATAAGGAAAACCATTATATTTTATATTTTATGACTCCGACTATTATTATGATAATTTTAACTTAATATACATCAATGCGCTGATGAAGGTCAAAAAAGAGACCGAAACGTTCGCGTGCGTTAATTATAATTATTATTTAATTTTTTTGCGCTTTCCACACCGCGCTGGCTCATATTGCCTGATTTTCCTTATATTTATTATAAATATTATCATATAAAATTAAGTTAGAAAAACAGGTGTGATGCCAATTTTATGAATTATACGACTAAATTGTAGACTGATCGGAAATATTTTAACTTTAAAAAAGAAGCTAAACAGGATTATAAAATGAGGTCAAAAGAAATTGTAGAACGACATAACGCGATCGTAGAGTAAAATTGTTTTTACAGTAACTAGAATATTACAAAACGCGCGCTACGCATGCCATTTATTTCCTTACACCATGTATTATTTGATAAATTACAATTAAAAATCTCAAATTTAAAAGAGAAATATCAAGCTATAAAAATTTGGCGTAAAATGATAATATTAAATTAATTTAAACAAATAATTTCTTGATCAAACTATAATAGATAATAAGATAAATTATATTCTCAGGTAGCAAATGCACGTCTTTTGATGTCAAAATCATGTGCGTTTGCTAGCTGGATTAATTAAATAAATATTTATATTTTATAGAAATTATGCATATCGTAATTGAATATTACAATTATTGTCAACTTATTTATTCGTCATATAGATTTGCGAAATCGTTGACTCACATCAAAGATTTATCTATTTTTTTTGCACCGTTATTTTCTTGAGGAACTTTTTTTAGAACATTTAGCAGAACTTGCAAAATTTTCCATTATTATTTTCTCTTATAATAGAGAAGGACATAATCCATAAATTTATTAATGATTCTGTGGTTGCAATTGCTTGTGTTACATAAAGCTTAAAATAAGCATTATAATTATGTCTCTCATTATTGATAATAAATATCTCATAATTATCGTTTATAAAAGCTATGTCTAATTTAAAACTTTATAATAAATTCTGTATTATATATTATTTCGCGCATGTCGCAGATATTCGTATAATAAAACATTTTTTATCTTATTTTTATTTACACATTTTGTATTAAATTTTGCATTATACTTTGTATAAATATATCATACAAAGGAAATAAAAGGCAATCAAAAGCCAGCGCGGTAATTTGTGCGCATATGTTTTATTACAATCAAATTACATTGATATTTTGACTACGTGATAGACAAAATCACAAAAGTAATAATACGCAGAAGAAGAGTGAATCACCTATGTTGTCAGATGGTAAATGTTATACAATGTAATTTCGAGACAGAAAGAGACTGTCCGATAAAATATACTACATTAAAAAATAATTGGCAATATAATTATATTGAACTTGAGTGAGTCACCCATGTTGTACAGAAGGCAAATGTTACACGGAAGGATGTTCGAGACAGAATTTAATAAAATTTTGTAATATATTTTGTGTGTATATATTTTGTAATTAAATATATTATATTTTATATATCTGTATTGTATTTTTTATTTTATAAAGCAAAATAAGCAGATCTTTATATAAGCAGATACATGATTACATGATGTGCGCTCAATGTATTCGGGCATATCTGCTTTAAGCTGGCACGCAGTTACACAACGCACGTATGCTCGACAAATTCGGGCATATCTGCTTTAAACAGGCATGCGGCTATACAATGCATGTGGGCTTGATATGTTCGGGAACATCTACTTTAAACAAGCAAGCGATAGATTTTTATTAGACAACAATTAGAAAGTGTACATGGAGCAATTAATGTCTGTATAAAATAAAGTCAAATTTCAAAAAAACAAAAACCACGCGACAAAATTTAATAAATTAAAGAACAAGAGATATTATATAAGTTAATAGATCTTGAGTTATATACAAATAAAAATTAAATTATTAAATAGAAAGCGCAGATGTTTCAGTCTTGGACTGGACTCTCTTCAGTGTTTAAAAAAAAAAAAAAAATAGAATAGCAAACG
>NW_021853381.1:20835-45636 GCF_003651465.1 Formica exsecta
ATAAGGTCAAATTAACTAATAAAGGCTCTTATGAATATATCATACGAAGGAAATAAAAGGCAATCAAGAGCCAGCGCAATAATTTGGGCACATATGTTTTATTACAATCAAATTACATTGATATTTTGACTACGTGATAGACAAAATCACAAAAGTAATAATACGCAGAAGAAGAGTGAATCACCTATGTTGTCAGATGGTAAATGTTATACAATGTAATTTCGAGACAGAAAGAGACTGTCCGATAAAATATACTACATTAAAAAATAATTGGCAATATAATTATATTGAACTTGAGTGAGTCACCCATGTTGTACAGAAGGCAAATGTTACACGGAAGGATGTTCGAGACAGAATTTAATAAAATTTTGTAATATATTTTGTGTGTATATATTTTGTAATTAAATATATTATATTTTATATATCTGTATTGTATTTTTTATTTTATAAAGCAAAATAAGCAGATCTTTATATAAGCAGATACATGATTACATGATGTGCGCTCAATGTATTCGGGCATATCTGCTTTAAGCTGGCACGCAGTTACACAACGCACGTATGCTCGACAAATTCGGGCATATCTGCTTTAAACAGGCATGCGGCTATACAATGCATGTGGGCTTGATATGTTCGGGAACATCTACTTTAAACAAGCAAGCGATAGATTTTTATTAGACAACAATTAGAAAGTGTACATGGAGCAATTAATGTCTGTATAAAATAAAGTCAAATTTCAAAAAAACAAAAACCACGCGACAAAATTTAATAAATTAAAGAACAAGAGATATTATATAAGTTAATAGATCTTGAGTTATATACAAATAAAAATTAAATTATTAAATAGAAAGCGCAGATGTTTCAGTCTTGGACTGGACTCTCTTCAGTGTTTAAAAAAAAAAAAAAAATAGAATAGCAAACGGTCAATAAATAAAAAAATCTATTAAATTAGATATTAAATTTCTATTAGATTTTATATTGTTCTATATATTTGCATTTATTCCCATATATTTAGAGACCGGATATAACAATTTGTATTTATAACATAACAAAACACATTAAAAAAGCAAACTGTTTTAATAAATTACCTAAAGAATGCGAGGTACAAAAATACATGAATAGGTACGAATCTTGATGCACAGAGTGTAGCACAATACATATTTTTGCTTAGATGACTGTTCTCCGAGGGATATAAATCAATGAATTTTTCTAATTTTTCAATCATTGATAAAGAGGCGTTCTTGTATTTTATTTCAGCGATATCATACTTATTTGCCGTAAGCTGTTTCAGGATTGTTAATGAAAGAATGTGCTACTTGTATAGATAACACTATAGATATAGAAAATATAGAGACCAAGCATATACTCGTGGGATAGGTGAGGGGAATGAACTCCACTGCGGGACGATGCGACGAAGTAAATTGTGCCTAAATTTGATTGGCTATTATATTGCGCAAGTTTGTTCATTGTTCTATCTCTATGGATAACACAGATCTTATATGCATTCTATAACTACGCACAAATTCTAAATTGCGTTTTTCAAGGAATATATAATAATGAAGAAAGCAGTTAAAAAATAAAGCTTTCTAAAATTAATCCTTGATTTTGAAGATGTGTTATTTAATATTATAAAGTAACTATCTATTAAAACCATTTTATTTGCTTATTTCTGGGCAAAAATGTGTATAATTGCATTATGTTTATTATATTTGTCAATTACAAAATTATGTTTAAATTTTGAAAAATCAAAACTTATAATGTATAAATACATTATCATATTAAATGCAATATTAAATGTATATAAAGATTGTTAGCGCAATTATTAATTTTGTTTATTGGAATACTAGCTACGCTGATTCTTTATTTTTTCTACATTGTATTATATCTAATTTATACGATGAAAATAAGGAAAAATATTTGATTAATCATATATTTTTCTCGTATTCTTAGAATGTAAAGTTGTCAAAGTTCATAAAGTATGCAAACGGGTTGGTTGTTACCTCCCA
Source organism: Formica exsecta (assembly GCF_003651465.1). NCBI lineage: Eukaryota > Metazoa > Arthropoda > Insecta > Hymenoptera > Formicidae > Formica > Formica exsecta. The sequence goes on from NW_021853381.1 coordinate 22,839, forward strand.
ATGACATTATACTCAGGAATTAATTTGCATTTAAACAGTAGAATGCTCCTTTTTATAGAAGGTGATAAATATTCTATTATCTTATTATCAACCGTGATAGACAAAAAAAAGATATATATATAAAAAATAATAAAAAGAATAAATTTTTCAGTTTCGTATTTCTTTTTTTTTAGGGAAAGTAAAATTTAGAAAAGTGAAAAAAATTGTCCATATATATACATATATACAATATATATATATGTATGTATTCGGGCATATATATATACGTATTCGGGCATATATGCAAATATTTGCAAATTTATATTTTCATGCACGGTGTGCATATATAACTGCCACTAAAATTTTTTATTTTTTTACAATTGCAAATATTCGCATAACTTAAAAAAAAAATTTTTTTTAAGCTGAAAATTTTTACTTAAGTATTTAATAATATTGTAAAAAAATAAAAAGTTTTTATCAAGTCGTTGTGCTGCAAAAATATCTAGAAAATGTATTCATTTTCGGGAATTTAAACGGGTATACTTACCCCCTTAACTCTGATAACAAAAAACAATTTTACAAATGGATATTTGCTATTTATATGTATCGACGCGCATTGCGTGGATATCGCGCATACCGAAATGTTAAGTTAGGTTGAATTTTGTCACTAAAATGATCGCAAATTAAGAATGTATTCTTAATTTAAGAAAATATTCTAAAAAGACATCACGTACAGAAAAGGAAATATCCTTATTCATTAAGAATATCTATTAAGAGAACTTATAAAGTATGCATTTTAAAATTTTTTCGATGTTATATATTTCTATACTCTTATTTTTCACTTTGGAATTATATTTTATTTTTACACATAAACACACATACACATTATCAACTTTTTTTCAATAAAAATATAAATAGAATATAATATGAAATAAAAGGTATGCAAGCGAATACTTTGTTGTACAGATACTTAACTGATTCGTAATCTATGACTTAAAATATGTAAGATGCATAATACAAATTAAATCATATTTAGTTTTAAAAAAAAATATTAAAAAACAGATATTTATGAAATTTAATATTGATCTTTATATTTGTATCTATATATTTTATTACTGAAATTTAAATATTTGAAAATTTTGAACAATAAAATACCTTTCACGATGTATGAACTTAAGATCGCCAATAAATACATAATTTTTAACTTGTACCAAATTTATAAATTTGATAAATGTATTGATAATGATATATGTAGTAATAACATGTATCATATAAAAATAAAATATTTATATATGTAGCATTGCGAAGATTAAGGCTCCTGTAGGCCTATTCTCTAACTTCGTAACGATGTTGTCGTTATCGTCACGCGTCGTTGCGCAGCTAAAACGTATCGGAAAATAGCTGCGCGATAACGCGTAGCGATAGCGAATTTGTCGTTAAAAGTTACAAAATAGGGCTGCTGGATATTCGCCGCGGCCATAAAGAAATCGTGACGTCAAAAGATGAGAATGACACGCTGAGAATTTTTGCGTGCTATTTTTAAATAAAAAGATATTTTGATGGAACAACACTACAGATCGCTTTAGCACACTTGTAAAATTGTCCGAAAACTATACTTTTCCCTTGGCAGTTAATAAACAGCCATAAAATGAGTGTGATACGAAGCATATATGCTTTTAGCATAGTTTTCGGACAATTTTACAAGTGTGCTAAAGCGATCTGTAGTGTTATTTCATCAAAATATCTTTTTATTTAAAAATGGCACGCAAGAATTCTCAGCGTGTCGTTTTCTGACGTCATGATTCCAATATGATCGCGGCGAGTACTCAGGAGCCTTAAACGCTTTTTATCGACGAGGATATTTTCTTTCTTGACATTTGCGACCTTCCGCAATGCAAAGTACTAGACATGTATTATCGACAAATGTTTATCCATGCAAAAATGAAATTATACAAAACAAACAAAAACGTATATTTAACAGAGAAAGAAGAAAATGATGACGTTCAAAATAAAGATAAAATTTATTTTACTATGTTTGTAATCGTTTAATGACGAATATTGTGTGAATCCGCTGTAATTCTCAGAAAGTTTTCTGAACATTGGTGCTGACAGAAGTTTCTTAGAATTTGCTTAGAAAAGTATCGCAAGACATCGCAAGAGTTGTAGGTACAATCGTCAACATTAGCAAACATTATTTAATGATTGAAAAGACGTCATCTTTCTAAAGGAAGATTAATAGATCCGACTATTAGTCTTGCATTCAGATGTTCCTTTGTATCTTTTTTTGTTTGTTTCATATATTTTATACATTTTAATGAATCATTCATTATTTTATTGCTATAAAATTATAAATAAGAATTTATTAACTTTGTTCTCTACAGTTTATAGTAAAGATTATTAGTTTTAAGAGATTAACATAAATCATAAGCAAGGTATGTATTTTTAATGATACATAGATCAGCAAGACAAATTAATTCTATATTTTCATATAATATTACAACATCATAAAATTAGTGCTTTAAGTAACATACATTGAGCTGGACAATCAAATTATGACTGATCAATGAAAGTATAGTTGGCTACTATTGGATTATAAGCTTATCACTTACAGTTTTTCCAATTTATAATTAGCTAGTTATGTAAAACTAATATAGTTTTTATTAGTTACAATTTTTTCAGTTAATAATGTTGCATTTATTACCGGAGGCAATATTGACTTTGAACCATTTTTTAAGCTTTATAAACTATCTTACGCATTGCATACATAACTAGCTAATTATAAATAATTTTTTAGTTCATTATTAGTTATACAAGATAGATAAGATACTTTATGAAACTTGCAGACGCGCCTTTGACATCACGACCATACTAAAGATATTTATTTAAACGCGGATACGAAAGACGAGACAGAAAGAATCAAAGACTGGTTAATAATGTAATAAATGTTTGCGTATAAAACAATAATAAATAAAGGCTCTTCTAAACGTAACAAACAAACAGAGACGAAGGTAATAAGAGCCACGCGCAGAAATTATATGTATTTTATTTTATTTTAATAACTATGAGTCATAGAGAGTACGCGTACGTTTTGATCCCTTCTTCGGATCATCTTCAGCGCAAACAATAATAAATTAAGTACAAAAATATAAATAAAAATACATAAAAAATAAATAAAAATCGCAATCGCAATAAAAAGTCAAAAATTAAAAGCGAAGTCAAGATGATGTCTTTCACGTCATTCCCACGTAAACGAACGTCTTAGCGACAAATTCTATTGTCTCATATATAATTTTCTTTTATGCGAAATTAACGAAATTAGCGAAATTTACTTTTGCGTTGGCTCTTTTCGCTACGCGCTTATACTCGCGCGAATTGGTCGATTTTTTAAAATTAATTTTTCAATAATTATTGAAGAAAATAATTAGAATTTAATTAGAAATTAAGAATTACTTTTCTGCGTTCATCTCTCTAATTATCAATTAATTGCGTGCACCGTTTTCTACTGTCCTTCACACAGAATTGTAAGTTACATCTAGCTCTGAAACAATCTTTGTCTCTCATGTCGTTTTTTATCATGTGTGCTTCGACGCTCTCGTTGCAGGTCTCATCTAACTCAAAAATGTTAATTTCATTGAGATTAATTAAATCATCTTGTCTCTGCCTCTTGGCCTATCAACCGAGAAAACGCCGCACCTCTAATAAAAAATTTTATGTGCATTCGATTGAGTGCATTCGAGATCTCGATTTGCGACGACAAGTCGTGCGATAACAAACTTGCAACGCGAGGAGATGAGCCAGCATTTTGTTCGCGGTAAAGACTTCCTGATGCGCTCCCGACGACGAGATCTCGTTACACAGTAATTTGAAAATAAGCATGTACTTTCCGATCCACTGACAATATACATGGTTGACCCGCGATATATCACAATTCGAATCTTGATCTTTCGATTTTTAGAATTAATCAATGATCGACACCGAGTTGTTTGTCATGAATGTGACTCCTTGATACGTAAGATGGAATAAGAAAACTTGAAGGAAAACAAAAGTTTTTGTGCTCTGACAGAACGTCTCAGTCTTTAGAATGTTTGAGAAGCAAAAATAATAATCTATGTTTGTGAGTGCGACCAAGACTACAGATCTACGATATACTCACTGGAAATTCAGAGAAAAAGGATAGATACAGGACGCACTACACGCATTTATGTTAGCTTTCGCTGATTAATCTTTTTATTGCTTATTGATTTATCGATGAGCATAGAGCTGAATAGCGATCCGCGAATACAAGATGCTCTCGTCGAGCGCGAAGTGCACACGAGAGAGTCAACATATACAATACATTATTCGGATACCCCAATCCACGTCACACAACAAGGCGTATAACACTTTACAATTATCTCACATAGAAACTCACGTGCGATTCTAGCTTACAATTCCGTGCTTACAATAAATCGCGTTATTCTTATGATCTTACAATTAATGCCACGACAGACATGGTGCGACCCACGCCGGATTCTCGCCGACTCTTGATTTTGGCAATTCTCCCACTTCTCGATAATACAAGCATACAATTAACATACGACTAGCCCATGCTGCCTAGTCGTTACACATATAATTCTATACAATTTAATTTAATGAATATGCCGCTTTCTCGAACAAAGCTTAAAAAATTCTTCAAAGTCAATATTGCCTCTGATAATAAGTGCAATAAATACATAATATTTTATTTTTATTTCAGTTTATAATCAACTAGAGAGAAATGCAATGCATTTATAAATGTTATATTTACGTACATCTCTGTGTAACACCACTTTGTGTTCATAAAAAATTGACAATATTTTTTCCATTGATACTAAATTAGGAAACAGGAAAATATATATAATAAGAATCAAAACGTGATAATTAGTGCGCAAATTTTTGTTGTTGCTTGATTTCAATAACAAGTATGTATAGATAAGTATGCGTAGTATACATTGTAAGTAATATCGTCAGTATTCTGAGTCCATTTTTGTTATTATGCTCTCATTGATAATACAATTATAACAAAAAAATAATCTTTTCTTCCGATTTTATAAAACTTTTTTTTACATAATATATAATTTGCGACAAAATTCAAGAGAATTCTGTTTATTATATGTATATGTGTCATATAAAATATAAGCGACATGTATTTTTTATATGATTATTCTTTAAATATCTTTTATTTAATCAAGTTAGTAGAATTCTATCTTTAATTTTGTCGTGAATTATAATCTAAACAAGATCATCTGAAGTGACTTTTAATTTTTGCATTTAAAATTGAATATTATCAATTGTCAATTAAATGTTGAAATTATGTCAAAATGATAGTCAAAGATTTATCAATAATTTATACTATTTTGATATCGATTTGATTAGAATTTTAACTTTATTTCAACATTTAGTTTTCGACGTCAACTATATAGGTATTTCTGATTAGGATAGCAATGTTCAATAGAACTATGGTTGTAGCTAAAGATAAGAAAAATAGTAAGTAATTTGTGTGTGTGTTCATTTTAATTTATGTAAAACTATCTACAGTGATTTATATTTAATCTTTAAATTTTTATTTAACATATTATCTCTCTAACAATAAAATGTATATCACACACACAAAATAATAAATATGTATAAGAAGTGATGTGTGTGTGTGTCTTTATAACATATACAGGATATGTTACATAAAGTGTTATAATTTTTTTTCTGTGAAACTATTAGAGATGGTGAGAAAATTCTTTTGGCAGTTTTTATGATTCGTTGGGGCCTTTTAAATGACAAACAAGGTATCGCCGTCAGGCTCTTCAAAAAGTTATAACAAAATTATACTTTATTTTTTTTATGGAATAGTATGTAATGTTTTTTTAATGTATGTGATAACATTTACTTAATATGTTTTTTTCATATTCTGTATAGATTATGATTATGATCTAATAATTTTAAATAATTTGCGTCATAATTCTGACGCAAATTATTTAAAAAAAATCATAGGTGTGGCCGAGAATGCCACATCAAACATTTAATGACTACCAATGTTGAAACGATATAATTTGTATCTAATAAAAATTTTCTTCATCGGAAAATAGTATCGTGAATAAAACAGAATGATTCCAATTAAGTTCCTGTTCTAACTACATACAAAAACGATGTTAAACGGTGTATTCGGTGTTAATAATAATTTTTAAATAGATCTTGATGTAGCGAAATGGATGATATTTATGCTATTGTAGAATGTATGATGGACTCTCTGAACTGTGACTAATTTCACATTTCCTTACTAATTGACGTACGCGGATTTCTATATTTATATTCCTTATAGTCAGTATATTTGTAGCATTATTGGTATTTGTTGCGCTTTTTTATTTGTTTCACTTCGAATTTAAACTACTAATATGACGAAGATGTTGCTCCAATCGTAGGAATATAATATGAGATTTCCCAATATTGTATCTCGCTGCAAACTCTTGAGCTGCTCGACAATTTTCTTGGCATTTGTCTAATATTAATAGCATATTCACACATTCATCAAAGTTTGCCATTCTTTAAGGAATCTATATCGCCTACTGAAACTATTTTCCTATTGAATTAAACTAGTCGAACTAGCAGATATGTTGAAAAACTGTCTTGAGAAATAGTCTTCAAGCCACTAAAAAGTAGTTTTCGTCATAACTCTTTAACTATGCCAAATATGAAAAAATATTGCTTCCACAGCTTTTTTCATTTGCTCTGTATTCCATGATTTTTGTTTTCTTTGTGGCTTTGATGAAATGTTCGTTCGAGGCATCTTCAAAATGAAGAGAGTTATTAACTATACAAAATTGACATCTAAGACAACTTTTTAAAAATAAAAAGGACCATTACAATCCCTGCATTTAATATGGGCCATAATACCTGCAGTCACAGGGGGTCATCTTAAATACATTAGTATATTTCCAACAATATAATGAGAAAAAAGATAAAAGTGAAAAAATGTGTATTTATCTTTAGAACGTCGAAGTATACTTGTTTTCACTTATCATAAGAGATTCACTTTCAACTCAGTTAAAAAAAAAAAAAAAAAAAAAAAAAACTACAGGTTAAAAAAAAATTTCATTTTTCATGTGCACTTAAAAATGTTATAACACAAGTTAACAGTGCACAGTAGCGTCTATCTAGTACGTAAAATGTTTTATGACTAGTAATCTTTCTAATATTGTACATAGCCGGGATATTAGATGGCGCTTACAATATATAAAATACATTAGGGGGCCAACTTATCCGCAGGGGGCCACCTTCTCCTCTAATTATTATATAAGAAAAAAATGTTTAGTTTAATATAAAAAAATGAATTATATTGTTTGCTGATACCTGGGAAAAAAGATCAGTTAAATGTTGGTTTAGAGATTATCTATTTGCTATTTTTAATATGACTTATTTTTATTATGACTTATATTAATCATACTTATCTGTATGTGACTGTATATTATATTTATTACTATATTATACTATTAGTGTACTACAAGGTATCCCATTTTAATCTCCCCCCCAAAAAAAAACTTTTTTATTTTTGATTGTAGAACAAAATGCTTCAGACAAAAGTTGTTTTGAAGGAAGTCACCTGATGGTGATCTTCATTTGATCTTGGATTAAAGTCCAGAGGATTATCCCAAGATCAACTTTATTTTGTTAAACGGAACCCCCTATTTTTTATTGCATATTCATATCCCTTCTTGAGACCTTTTCAAAACACTAGGGGACACCCCATATATTATTTTTGCTTTATAAATAATATGTTCTCGTAAAGTTATATACATATATACAGACTTCGAGGAGTAACAGGTATTCTTTTTTTTGTCGAGTCAAATCTCTTATTTACTAGAAAAAATATCATAAATCATTATTTATGAAAAAAGTATGACACATTCGTGTATATATGTGAAATAATATTTTTTTAGTTTTTTTTTGATATGCATATTTAGATGCGTTCTTTAATCGATGACATTCACAAATACTATGTAAACTAATATTTGTTTGCATAGTATGTAACAAATCCCATTGATGCGACTGATGTTTTGGCCGTTTTAAGTATTCCGTAAACCTTTTTGCGTAAAAAATAAATCTTAATTTAAAAGTCAAAATCTGCACTTGGTTCTTTTATAGACTTCGTCCAGTACTTTCCGACTGTCAATTGTACTAGTATTAATTACTGTAACCGGTTTTTGGAATTTTTGCTTGCGTCATTATCAAATATAATGGCGGGGATCAATCAGCTCAATAAGATAAACTTATGTTTTACTAAATACTGCAAAATGTTTTTACGCACATACATATAATATACATAATTATTTCTAATCAAAAAGTTTCAAATTGTTTGTTTGACAAGTTTGGAGAATTTTGAGAATTTTATATTATACCCGACAAATTTTATTATACCCGTTAATTTTTTCTTAACAAAACAGCTTATCAATAATTGCAAATATCTACAAAAGCAATACTTCTTAATTTTCAAGAATAATGTAATGTTGCAAACACTCTCGAATATTGTACGCGCGCGCAATCATTTTAATTGCTATTTTTTATATAATCTCAATATAAACTTCAAAGGATGTAAAATTTTAATAAGCGCCAATAATTTTTGAAGTGTCCAAAAACATGTGAAAATTAACCGCTAAGTCTGCGATGATCGCTCTTACCCAGCTCAATGTCGCCCGCTTCTAGAATCTCGTTTAACCAGATATAGGATAGCAATTCTTTCAATCGAGGAGGAAGTGATCAAAAAACTCGATTACAAATATATTATAGAAATATTCGCAAAGGTTAAGGCCAGAAAACATAATTTTCAAAAATTGCTTTTATTTTATTTTTTTACAAAACGTATTATTAAGAAAAAAGATATAAAATATATTAATCCTCAACAATATTAAAACAAATATAAAAAAAAATATATTTACAAAAATTTTAAAATATAAAAAATATAAAAATGCAAAAAAAAAAGAACGGAACCATTATTTTGCTACATTCTCGTCGTGATTCTGAGTAGCGCTAAAAGCAGGAATTTTTGAGGCTATTTCTTTATTTGCTTTTGCAACTTTGCGTGAGGGCGCGTGAGCGAATTGCAGCGTAAGACAGTCGTAACGGTACTGAAAAACTTAAAAAAAAAAGTAAAATAGATTGCAGCCTATATGATATTAAATATCGCCAAAATAATTGATTTAAATACTTTTATTGAAAATATATTACAAAAAATATTGCTCCGAACTTTCAGTGCGCAGAAGTCTATTCGTCAAAACAATTAACACGTTTTTATGCGCTTTTTTTTACAGATCTCTTATCATATCTATAGCAACACATTTTTTGCAAATCCATAGATCGATTCAATATTCATTTGAATCAAGTCTGCTCAAAGTCTTCGAAGTAAGAAGCTATCAATCTCTCGTTGTTTGATTTGTTCCTGCTAGTGCGTTGTGCGAGGTTAAACGCACATTGCGCAGATTTCTTGAGACTTAAAGGAATCTGGCAATTTTGAAAAACAGATTTTTTTCGGCGTGATGAACCAGTCTTAATGTCATGGAATCCAAGAAAAAATGAACTTATGTAAGTACTTATATATTAAATATGTATATAAGATTAATGGATATGTATAATTATATTCAAAATTTGGCGCGACTGTATATGCGTATATACAATTGCGTTAATTTTCGGATATAATTATATATGGCCATATATGATTTTATGTCCAATTTTTCTCGGGATGATTTTTTAATTTTTACTTGACTCCACCATTTCGCGCGCGCAAAAGATCCTTCTGATATTTGATGATCAAGAAATGTATGCCTTTATCAATATAATCTGAGAGTAATATTTAATAATATTTATAATAATGCTAGAAATCGCGTAATATATAATGCTAGAATACTATTTGATTGTTAATTAAATCTCAATGATTCAGCTGATATTTTCTCTTGTACTCACATCTGTAAAACGCCTGCTTATTTACAATTTACATGTAAACATACAAAAGCGAGCAACACTTGAAATGTAAATTTCACGCGTTAGCCTTATGAGTGTCTTTTTGGCACTGTTGTTTGGAACTGGCCCATGAGCAGTTTCGGATCTTTTTTATTTTTTTACGCCATCCTTTCTCGCGAGGATGGTAAGAATATGGTCACTCTCTTCTCGGTAGTAAAACGTTATGAGAAAGACAGGTTTGATTTTTCATACAAGAAACAGCAAACATTGATTGCTCGCAAATAAAATGTAATAAATAATATTATAAAAAATATGTATCTGAAAAATCTTTGATTTTGTATTTTTCATAACTTTAAATTAAAATTTCTAAAAAGAAAAAATCTAGTTTTATGTAATCTAGAATATATGTATTTTATGCAAATAACAGTAAATACTAATATTAAATATATATGCATAAAACATTCTATTCATAGTTTTCAATGACGATCACAATTATAGGCTTCCAATATGAATACATTACGAGCAAATGAAACAGTATATACAATTGCTATAACCGGTGGCTGTACTGGATCTAAAAGGAAGGTCCATGGTGGGGGGGTAGGTTTACCACCAACGACGGTATAAAGAGGACCGCACACAGGTCTCGTACGCATTATACGCACGATTGGAAAAGAGGGAAATTATATCAACGACAGCGGCGACTCACCAAGACAGTGTACAATCGGCAAATGAAGTATTTTTCTATTGCATTTTCCGAAATTCTCTATTCGTTAGTTTCAAAGTAAACGGCGCTTCAGTGAAAGTATTTTTTTTCGTTTAATCCTCATCAAATTTGTTTTCGCGCGGACTCGAAAGTAATTGTGATAAGTGAACCTTGATTTTTCCGTTAAAGTGTCAATCCCATTGTTGCGCAGATAACACTATCTCGCGCGGCCTGCTGGTGCATCCCTTGCAGCAAACAAAAAGTGCGTAATTCTCTGCTCTCTTTCTATTGTATAAAAATGTTATAAGATAAAATAGATATAATTATAAAAAAGTCAAGCAACAATCGTAATGGCAAAATTAATTTATTTTATTTAAAATATGTTTTTTCGGCATGGATATAGCTTTAGGCACGATCAATCATTGACTGATTTCTAAAGACTCTTTTTCAGAATCGTTTTAAATACTCTTGCCGGAACCGTTTGAATCGTCGGAATGCTATCGTAATAAATTCCTTTCATTGGAATTTTTAAAACAGATTTTTTTAAACGAAAGCAGAGTGTCAAATCAGGCGAATATGGCAGCTTTTTAATCGACATATTTCATGACGCGTACGTGCGATGATAATGAAATTTTTACAGTTGATAGACCTGATTTAAGGCTTTAAAACAATATCACTCTTAAATAGTTGGTACTCCTTAACAAATTTAAAAAATTAATCCGGTTATTTAATAGACGCTTCTCGTATATGTATGTATGTTGAAAAGATAGATATTTATAAGATACATACGTATAACGTTTCGCTTTTAAGAATATTGTCATAACTTTTAAAAATTCAATTAATTTTCATATTTAATATTTTGCCTTTTATCAGCTAAACAAATAATGATAAAATTGTTATAATTAAAGCACGTGAAACAAAAAAGTAGATAATATCTTAACATTTTGAATGTTTTTAAACGTGTTTAAGATATTAATATAAATTCTCTCAGACTGTTAGCGGATAAAAAAATCCAAATATTTTAGATGATTTAAGACTGTTCTTTTCTAATGAGTTTGAGATCAACAGAATTATTTATCATATATTCATACTATGTTATATGTAAAAATGAAATATATTTTTTTATCAATAAAGCGTTTTGCTATCGTTATTGCTAGAATATTACTATACGCACGCGCGAGGATATTCTATTTATTATTATACAAAAGTTCTGCTTCTCTTATCGAACCCATCTCTCAGCGAAAATAAGCGATATTATCTCGCAGTTATATTGCCTGTTATATTACGTCCAAAATATCTCTCTGATACTTTTAAATTTATATTATTTAATTATTCAATATGTTATCGGGAAGATATTTTGGGCGCGTTATAACAGATGATATAACTACAAGATAATATTACTAATTATTGCTATGAGATGTAACCGATAAAAAATAGAGCTTTTGTACGATAACAAATTGCAGTGCACTTATTATACTGTAATTAAATTAATAAGAGAAAAAATATATATTATAATCTCCCTTCTGTAATGTACTTATCTGTATATCTTTATTATACTCGTACGGATGAATACATTACATAATTTTATATCATTAATATTGTGTGTATAAATATCACATTCTGCATCTTTTTCTGTATGTGTGTGTGTGTGTGTGTGTGTGTGTGTGTGTGTGTGTGTGTGTGTGTGTGTGTGTTATTTGCTCTATTTTTTTTTTGATTTTGTTATATTGCCTGTTATATTACGTCCAAAATATCTCTCTGATACTTTTAAATTTATATTATTTAATTATTCAATATGTTATCGGGAAGATATTTTGGGCGCGTTATAACAGATGATATAACTACAAGATAATATTACTAATTATTGCTATGAGATGTAACCGATAAAAAATAGAGCTTTTGTACGATAACAAATTGCAGTGCACTTATTATACTGTAATTAAATTAATAAGAGAAAAAATATATATTATAATCTCCCTTCTGTAATGTACTTATCTGTATATCTTTATTATACTCGTACGGATGAATACATTACATAATTTTATATCATTAATATTGTGTGTATAAATATCACATTCTGCATCTTTTTCTGTATGTGTGTGTGTGTGTGTGTGTGTGTGTGTGTGTGTGTGTGTGTGTGTGTGTGTGTGTGTGTGTGTGTGTGTGTGTGTGTGTGTGTGTGTGTGTGTGTGTGTGTGTGTGTGTGTGTGTGTGTGTGTGTGTGTGTGTGTGTGTGTGTGTGTGTGTGTGTGTGTGTGTGTGTGTGTGTGTGTGTGTGTGTGTGTGTGTGTGTGTGTGTGTGTGTGTGTGTGTGTGTGTGTGTGTGTGTGTGTGTGTGTGTGTGTGTGTGTGTGTGTGTGTGTGTGTGTGTGTGTGTGTGTGTGTGTGTGTGTGTGTGTGTGTGTGTGTGTGTGTGTGTGTGTGTGTGTGTGTGTGTGTGTGTGTGTGTGTGTGTGTGTGTGTGTGTGTGTGTGTGTGTGTGTGTGTGTGTGTGTGTGTGTGTGTGTGTGTGTGTGTGTGTGTGTGTGTGTGTGTGTGTGTGTGTGTGTGTGTGTGTGTGTGTGTGTGTGTGTGTGTGTGTGTGTGTGTGTGTGTGTGTGTGTGTGTGTGTGTGTGTGTGTGTGTGTGTGTGTGTGTGTGTGTGTGTGTGTGTGTGTGTGTGTGTGTGTAATTTGCACTATATTTTCTTTGAATTTTTCGTATATAAAAACGCGCGTGCAATAGAAGTTTATTTTTATTAAAATGCAAATGAAATAGTTAAATATGATATATCATGTTTTTATTTATTAGCGCAATCGCTTATTATACAATCTCATGATTTTTGTTGATAATTTATACGTCCTGGAGCGTTATTTTATACGCTACCGACAATTACCGGTGTCTTGCGCAAATATAATATACCGTAGAAAAACCACGTGCAAAAACACATAACGACCCGACAATCGTCAGAATAGCCCTCTTGTTTTTCGATTACAAGTGGTTACACGATAAAATATAATAATTGTTCTTTCATCACAGCGCTTTCTTCAGATCATGTAATTAGCGCACAGAAAAAAATTATCGAATTTTAAATGTTTGATAAACGATAATAACGAGCAGTAAGAAACCATAAAAGCTCGACATCGTATAAAACTTGTATTCTTGATATGATATGGCCCAGTCAAAGATCAATCTCCTTCTAACAGTAAAATCTACTTCTGGCAGCGAAGGAGATACCAGATAGTGCGGGAATACCAAAAATATTAAATAGATTTTGTGCAAAGTATAAATAAATTGCAACAGCAATTAGATATAAAACGATTGAGTATACATTGTACAACGATTGAGTATATTATGTGTGTGTGTAATTACGATAAGATTTCTTTATTCATAAATATTAGCCAAACACGCATTCAAATATTTGATTGTGAATTTACTTGAGTGTAATTGCTGTTATTAAAATTGCGTTTTTAAAGGCCAGAATTCGTTATAATCAGATATTTTTAATACTCTTATATTATTATTAATAAAACATAATTATATATAAAATCTGCAAAATTAAAGTTTTACGTAATTTCCGATATAGTTTTTTTACATTTTTATAAAATTACAAACATAATTTTAAATCGTGATTATATTTTGACGTTTATATTGCCGAGTTTCTTTTATATATGATTATATATAAATAATAATGAATATATTCTAAAATATTTATAAAATTGTATTATTATAAAAACAAAGAGACAACGTAAACTATGCTGTAAAACAAAACATAAATATTTTTATATATAAAGAAATTTATCAATAAAAAAGTACATGTTGCTCGCGTGTTACATTAAAACAGACATGATCAACATAAGCAATAATTAGTACCCCAAAATCATTAGATCACATAGGTTATCAGTAAGTTATAGCATGATAACAAGATAACTAGATATAATAATTATTTATCTTTTAATGATGTTATAAATTATTTCATTTTTTTTTTAAATAAAAACTTAATCCGTTTCCGTCTGAATCGTAAAAGTCATTAACCCGAAATATATTAATAAAGGAATCCAAAAGAATCTTAATTCTGTAATATATTTTTATTATTTGATTTAGCATCTTTTTACATCTCTATTTAAAATGTTAATGCTGATAATAAGAGTGATCATCTGATTTATATATGTGATTTTTATATTATATATATATTTATTAAACAGTGACATTTAATACTGATTACAATCTATACATGTACAGTTTATAAACATGCAGTTTATAGATTTATGCATTCACGAGAAGATTAATGGCACTTTATATAGTAATAACTTTTTTCTATAGATTCATTTACATACATTTATTATTAGCTGATTTCGAAAGGTGTCGAGTATTCTTTCCGACTAACTTCGACAATAGCACACAAATCAGGATCTTGACACTTGACACGGTTCTTTGTCATGTCAATATACTTTAAACACCATCTTTATATATAACTAGCAATATGAGCATATTTTTGAGAAATATTTCTCTATTAACAGGTTCAAGATAAAATTATTTAAAAATCTTTCGTAATATACCAATTATACATAGTTAATCACAAATACAAGTATATTTAAATACATTATTACAAAAAAAATTCTTATTATTACTTATAAAAAAATTAAAAACTGAATTCTATACTCATAAATATTATTTCAAACAAAAATGTGCGTAAAACGGAACCTGCAAAAAAAAATAAATATATGTTGTATATGTATATGTGTGTGTGGTATTATATATTATATGTTTCATATAAATGATTCGGTTATTGCCTAGTCATTTAATTAATATTTGGTACATTCTGTTTTTGGTGTGATATTTAACATATTACCAATCAGTAACAGAAATGATAATTTAAAAATTATATGAAGAATCGAAAATTATAAATAAACCTTTAATTATATATAAAATTATATATAAAAATTATTTAAATTACATATAAAAAATAAGATTTATCACGAAAATTAAAAAAATTAAAAAACATATTTTATTATACAATTTTGGGGATGTAATTTAAGAAAAGGATTCATTAACAAGAATTCAGCGAATTTATAATTAGCAATGCTTTTAATCGGCAAAACGCATACGAGAATAAGCCTTCATTGTTGATCGTGAACTTAAGCATGAACTTGATGACGTGGATTAATGATGCTTTACGCGTATTTTGTTATCAAACTGTGATATATGAATAACGATTATTCATGTATTCATTGTCTAATAGATTGCGTGGTCATATAATGGGAGATAATTGTAATCAACATTTCCAAGTGTGGATAATCTTTAACATTATAAGAAATAAGAAATGTAAATGTACTTTGTACACAAGCAAAAACAATTTGATTAAGCATATTGCGTTGCATCTATTTTAACGTTGGCAATTATTGTTTTATTAAAAGTTTTTGTTGCAAGAGCATTGCAAAAGAGAGAGAAAAAGAGAAGAGCTGCTTAATTGAAAAAGTTGAATCTTTTTTGTTTTTTTACTTTATTATAATTTTTTTATATCAATATAAAAGATATTAATTATAAATTAAATATACATCATCATTATGCATTATTATACACATAAAGCACAATACAATTTAACAATTCCTTTTTTATTTCTGAAAAGATATTAATCATAAATTATACACATCATCATCATTATACATATCATTATACACATAAAGCACAATATAGTTTAACAATTACTTTTTATTTTTATTTTTATTTTTTATTTTATAGTTTTTAATATTTAAAACATGCAATGGATATTTTGTCATTAAAATAAATAATTATTATATTTGTGTAATAAATTATACGTGGCATTCAATATTAGATGGCTATATTAAATATATATTTTATGCTTCTATGTAACGTTGCAAAACGAGAAAGAGCAGATGCAAAAAATGAATAAATTGATATTAACATTGCTAATTTCTGATATATATCTTTATGATGTATTCCATAATGGCGTAATCTGACATCGTCGTCTCGTAAGTCAGCTCG
Source organism: Formica exsecta (assembly GCF_003651465.1). Classification (NCBI taxonomy): domain Eukaryota; kingdom Metazoa; phylum Arthropoda; class Insecta; order Hymenoptera; family Formicidae; genus Formica; species Formica exsecta. Next base: position 39,466 of record NW_021853381.1, read on the forward strand.
TTAGAGAAGCAGCATAGGGAAAAATCTCCGTAGAGTTTGTATGGAAAAGGATAGAAATGTGACTGTTATGTAAATATGAACAACATGCTATTAGCATCGGCAAACTTACGGAGAATGTCGTTTAAATTTACTTGTATGAATCAATTGTATGAACAAACAGTGCTGCGCGGTCATATGCTCACGTAGCTAAAATGAGCCGAATAGATTTATTAAAAATTTTATTTAAAGCTATCCATTTATTAATAATAGTTAGATAATTTTTGACATTTTTTTACTAAAATAAATTATTAACTAAGATATGAGATTATATGTATATTGAGGCAATCAATAAAGAAAGAGTTTTCTTTTTATAATTAGTCATTTCTTTTCGATTGTATATTTAATTAAAAGGAAAACATAAAACAAATTTGATAGGTGAGCAGTCTTTTCTCTCTCTCTCTCTCCCTTTCTCTTTTTAAAAATTATTTCTTATATACTGATCTAAGAAAAGTACAAACATTTTTAACGAATGTTAATGAATATATTTAACCAGTTCGACGTAGCATTCTTACATATAGTTTGTATATTGTTAACCTTGGTTTATTAATTATATTCTTGATTTGCATAATGGGATGTTCTACATTCATTTCAGGATTCTACAATCAAGGTAAAGAGGGGAAAAACTTACAATAAAACGAAAGGAATCGGGTCGCAGCCATGAAATCTGTGATCGCATTGCAACAATTTAAGAGTGAGTAATGTTTGATTTATAATGTAAGGACGCACATTCCACTTAAAAATAATAACGACAATTATGATTATTACATCACAGAGTAATTCGGAATATGATATATGTCATTCATGCCATCTTTGTATCATAAATTAAATCATGATATTTTGGAAATTGGATTTAGATTGCTTATTTACTAATTACAGATAATTATGTAACTTGTTTTTTACATTACATATTTTCTATAAAATATTACATATTTTCTATTAAATATTACATATTTTCTATAAAAGCAAGCAATAAAGCTGATATCAAAAATTTATTCCACATAAATATTATAAGTGTGACTGAATTGTTATATATAAATCTTGCTTTGTTTCGTATTAACTTTGATTCTACTTAAAAATGGCATAGCTTGCCGCAATTGCAGATATTGTAAAATATTAATCTTATAGATCTTTTACGTAAATTTGTGCAAATAAATGTTATTTTAATTTTATCTCCTATAAGAAATCATATATCACAATAAAACTGTAAAAGATTCATAATAAAATTGAACACAAGCGTGCGTAATAAATGCATATCGATCTTTTATGGTGAGGTCGGCGATCACAGCGTCGTACGAATCTTTAATAACGACAGCTTGGTCAAATCAAAGATTTCGAATGAACGCAATGACCTTGATTGTCCTCTTATATTATCTCTTACAGATAATACTACAGAATCTGAGTCAAGGTAAGTCGCTATCTACTGCAGATTATACATCTTATATTAGGGCACGATCCATGTTGCTTGAGATACACGATATCTAGTAATTGTAGTGCAAGGGTTACTCAGAAATTAACTTCTGGTAGGCTTGCAAAATAAAACAAGAAACAGGAAAAACATTTTATTATACACAAAAGTTATTTACATATATACACTACTTTTTGACATAATCACTATCCGAAATGAGGTACTTGTCATAGCACGGCACAAGTTTTTATAACCCCTCATCAAAGAATATAGTGTCGACAAATTGAAATCTTAGCCAACTTCTAACACTGCTCATCTGCTCCTCATTGCTCTCGAATTGCTTCTTAGCCACATTTTCATGTATGTAAATAGATGACAGTTACTTGGTCCGGGCTATAGAATAAGTGATCGAATTTCCATTGCACTGCTCTAGATGTTCCGATGGGGATTTTTCGAACACCCTATAATCCGGAATTTGCATCAAGTGATTTTCATCTGTTCACACGCATGAAAATGTGGCTAGGTATGCAGTAATACGAGGGCAACAAGATTTGGATGGCGATTATGTCGAAAAGTAGTGTATATATATAAGTAACTTTTATGTATAATAAAATGTATTTTTCTTATTTCTTGTTTTTATTTTGCAAACCTACCAGAGGTTGATTTCTAAATAGCTTTCGTACCATAATGCTAAACGAAATCAGTCAAAATATGTAATTAAAAAGTTTTATCAGAAAATAAAATGTTTAAAGTAAAAGAGAGTGTGTTCAAAACGCATCTTATACTTATTTACATATTTAATCGTATTGTGCGAAAATGCAATTCTGATGTTTTCATTGTTTGAGTGCATAATAAATTTTATGCACGGTCAAACATCGAATATATAAATGATAAAACAGAAACATTTTCCTAGAAAAAAAGCATCTTTCAAGGTTTGCTCAGAGGCTGTTGTCCTCAATATATTTTGTTTCAGTTTATTTATTTCGATCATAAAAATCCTTTTAATATCTTTCGTTTATAGCAAAGGATTATAAACGATTTATAGCAAAGAATTATAAACGATTAACAAGTTTTTCTACGCGTAAAACGTATTTAAGGATTAAGAATAGAATATCTTTATTTATTACTCGCTTTAAAAATTTGATTTCTGTTGAAAATGTGTTTTTGACAAATTTAAAAAGCTTTATCTTGAGTTTTGCAAGCTTTTATTTGAAATTTTAGAGAATCTCGTACAATTTGTCTGGTTTCTTTTTTGTAATAATTTTCTAAATGGGAAAGATTGTAAGGATTGTAAGGATTGCGTGGAATGACAATTTGATAGCATTTCAAGGTTCAAGCAATATATTCTGCAGGTTTTTGAAGTGTAAATTAGACATCTTTTCAAATATGACTCTTAGAAAGATAAGAATAAAAGGATATTTGCGATGCTGTACTTGTGGATATGACCCTGTGAATAGAGAATCACTGATAATATTTATTGCTTGGTAAACACGCTATGACATCTCGTTTTTCTATTTTTAGTTATTATATTTAACCGATGAAGACATCATATTAAGCATAAGCATAATAATAAACCTATTTCTTTTTATTTGGTTAACATAAGTTTAATATTTTAATACAAATTATATATTATAAATTATGTATTACATAGACTAATAACTAAAGGTTCTGTGAAATTTTTTAAAACTTTTAAAAAACTTTATATGTATATTTTTCAATTTATTTATATATTTTTTCAAAAATTTAGAATTTTAAAATAATGTGCTAAAAAAATATAAAAAATTTTGTATTCTTTAACTTTATCTTTTCTATCGAAAATTTGAAAACATTAATACTCAAGATTTTGATGAAATTTCTAAAATCAAGCATTGTAGTTTATTATTTTAAAAATTATCAATGCTTTAATGTAGAACTACAAAATATCTTTTTCCATTCTAATTTTTTATGTTATTGCCAAGATAAGTAGGCAATATTTATTTAATATCGTAGAAACAAATTTGTATTTTTGTATGCTTTCTCTCACTATTTCTTTCGGCGTTCGGAGAATTTTCCTTGAAAGATTTCGTTAGTCATGCAAAATATTGAACGCTACCTTGATAAACCGGCAGTCAAATACAAAAAAATCGTTGCGCGCATGTCACGCGTCACGCACGCACACAACGATCCGACAGTGCCGAACCAAATTCCGATGATCAGACAAAATCAAAGGTAAATGGATGGGAAAATACGTGCCGAAAGACTATTTTTTGACACTTAAAAGCGCAAAGTTGTAAACAAAAATTTCAACAATATCCAATATTTTTTCAACATTCTCGTATTTGACTCGTATACTGAAAACCAGTGGTATGCGTTAATATATCTTAAACTTAACGTGCCTAACATTTAGTGTGCTCCCAGTTACTTGATCGATAAATGTGTCAAAGTAAAACAATATATTCTAAATTGCTATTATGAGTAAAAAAAACTTTATTATATTTTTTGTATGTGCCAAATATATTTATCCATTTTACCATATATGTTATATAAGTTTTTAAGAGATGGATCTGATTGGAAGGAGAGTAGAAAAGAATTTGTGAATAGATGTTCAATGTAATCAGGTTAAAATAATAAAACGTCTCAGAATTTAGATTAAAACATTAAGAAAAAATATTACTTTAACCTTACTGTTTATATCACATACAAAAGTTTACGTTTAATACCATCAATAAAAGATTAGAAAATTTAATTAAAATTTGAATATTAGACACATAAGTTTGCACTAAAAAGTTATAGTATTTTTAATTTTAGAAAAAAAATATATATATGTATAATATACAGTATATACCTATATGTCAACATTTTAATTAAATTCTCAAATTTAATTTTAACTATACTGACATTTGTGATGCTTTAATCTATATCTTTATTTATTATCTATTTATTCTTAAGATAATTGTTTTGATCATTTTATATATATTATGATTTTTACTGTTGCCAATAATAAATGGATCACCATATAGCATATATCTTTACATAACTTTTGTAATGTAAGACGTGCAATTATATAATTTTAAGCAGTGATATAATTGTAAGAAATGTGGTACGAATACGAAAAGTCGATACGTTATCATAACGACATACCGTTATATAACTATTGGCATTAAAACGGTTTTCACTGAGAGCCTCAAGAATTAATGTCGTTGAAAATGAAAAATGCGAACACATACATGTGAAGTTTATTGAGCAATAAAATCGCATAATATAGTTGTTATAGTTGTATCAAATTTATGCTTAAATCGGTTAGCACGGTGTTTCGATAAAAATATTATCCTTTAATTTACTCTTAATTCAAATAGAATAATAAAAATTATGTTGATTTTTATTAACTTGTGGCGTATGTTGCATCATATTTTTTGTATAGCTTTGCAAATACTTATCATAAATATTTATCATCGTTTTGCTACTATACATAAATTAATACATAATTTTGGATACTTTTTGAATAATAAATTTCCTAAAAATAAGTTGAAATTGATTATAAATAATTTACGACCACACTGTCAATGTATGATTAATGCTAAGTGATAATGACAGCTACTAATGATGGTGTCTTATCCACTTGAAATTGATTGAGAAAACAGATTAATTACTATACATAGTAAAATTAGTTGTAATTGATGTAGAAATTCTCGCAAAATATCTCGCGATAGCATAAAGTATATAAAGGGATCGATCTTTCATTAAACAATACATTTTTCTTTTCTAGAATGCATCATCTTATTTGCGGTGGGCATTGCATGTAGTTCTTTAAGTTACATAATTTACGTTGTGGATCCCATAAACATGTTAATAGAATATGTAAGTATATATAATTAATAGAAGATGTAAATAGCAATGTAAAAAAAGCAAATAAAATGTAAAAAAAAGATCGTGTAAAAAAAAAGTTCTAAATACAAAAAAATGTTTAAATTGATTTATCTTATTAATTAAATAAATCAACTCTTTCTCTAGATTGAAATATTATATCAATTATTTAAAAATAGAAAGGTAATTTTTTGCAGTTTATATATAATTTAATATCTGCGAGAACTGTTTACAATTTATCGACGAAATTGTTACATAAGAGAAAAAGCATTTAAAATAAATAATAAGTTACTATAACATTATATAATATTATAATATTACGCATAATCTTCAAGAAATTTTTTTAGATTGAAAAATTGAAAGAAGAATTTTTTTAGATTGAAAAATTGAAAGAAGAATTAAAAACTTTTTCAAAAATACAAAAAAATTTCTTGAAGATTATGCGTAATATTATAACATTATATAATGTTATAGTAACTTATTATTTATTTTAAATGCTTTTTCTCTCATGTAACAATTTCGTCGATAAATTGTAAACAGTTCTCGCAGATATTAAATTATATATAAACTGCAAAATAATTTTTTTTGATAAAATATGTTTATATTTAAAAAAATAACTTACTATTTTTATAGAATCTACAAATGGTATCGCACTCTTTGCTCTTCTCAATATGGAAGAAACTACCTGTTAATATTTATTTATACGTGTATATATTCAACATTACCAATCCAGAAGAGTTTCTAAGCGGCAAAGAAAAGCTCAAAATTCAAGAGATCGGACCATATGTCTATCAGTAAGCTTATCATTCATAATTATTATATATTTTGTTAACATAAAATATTATTTATATACATGAAATTTGTGAATATTATATATATATATA
>NW_021853381.1:45763-61575 GCF_003651465.1 Formica exsecta
TAAGATACTTATATATATATAAATAATTGTTAGAAAACAACGAGTGTACATTATAATATTTGATGCAGAGAATTCCTTGAAAACAGTAACATCACGTTTAACGATAATGGCACGATGAGCTACATTCCCAGAAGAACGGTAACTTACGTACCCGAAATGTCAGTTGGCAATCCTGAAAAGGACATAGTTAATGTCCCAAATGTACCTTTTTTGGTAAGTGTAGTAAATTATATTTATCATATTTTAGAGAAATTATTTAGTGCATTAATACTAAATAATTCCGACAATAAATTTTCTTAATTAATTAGTAGCCAAGTTTATTAAAACGAATTTTTCAATATTTTTATATTGTTGCTAAAAACGTATAGTTATTTGATATATAATTATATATGATAAAAAAGGTATAAAAATTCATGAAATATACATTCTTCTTTTTTCATATATGATATATATATATGAAATCCTTCCAAAAAAATTAATAACAAAAAATATGCAAACATACTTTATTATATATAATAAAAAAAGTATAAAAATATTCGTAAATTCATATTCCTTTTTTTATGGAATTTTTTTTTTTGGAATTAATAACAGGAAGTGGGTATGTGTGTGTTTATAAATATTTTGATTTCTCCTGTTTATTAAATTATATATATATTATTACACTATAAATTAATTTTATTTTATAAAATACATTTAAAAAAGCGAGAAATACAGAAACTTTTTTTAACTTGTGTATAGAAGTATCTTAATATATAAAAACCATCTAAACTTTTTCAATAATATGCACTACAATGATATGTACATCTTAAAATTATTATGTATACAGGCTGTTTTATTAAAAGTGGCCACCCTCTTTTATCTTTTAAACTAAAAGAGATAGATTATAACAAATATATATCAAATTAAATGGTTCAAACTGAACTCTATTGTGAGCATAGTGGTTGCTTCCAGAAACTATCTGTGTTAACAAACGGAGAAGTAATTTTTTTATAATAATATGGATATTTCGATATGATAAAAATTGTAGCGCTATTTGAAACGAATACAACAATGTATGATATAATGTAAATATTTTACATATTATACGAGTTTTATCAACTTGAAATATCGCGGGCGACGTCTTTCACTTTCCGCCCTGCGATATGATTACTTCTGACTCGTGCATTAGAGATTAACATATGTCATGTTGTCATTTGATCATAATACTCAACTTTGTACAATAAAATTATATACAATAAAATTAATTTACAGTGTAATAATATATATAATTCAATGCACAGGAAACATCAAAATGTTTAGTTTGCAAAAGTATATTTAGAATAAAATATCGTTCTGTTATAATTGTGATTGCTTCATACGCAATTCTTCTGATTTATTTGCAAAACAATGAATAAGTAAGTGTTACTGCCGCTCTTTTTGCTGATAGATTTTATGCATGTAACACACATCATACATTATGTATACAATCCAGTGACTACTACATATAGAAGTCTGTGATACAATCACACGTAGTTGTAGGGTCAAAGAGCAATAAATCAATATAATGACGATAGTCTTGTGTAACTTTTTTTATACAATTATACTTTAGGCTGTAAGCAATTGAAAATAATAATTTGCTTATTGAAACATGTTATTTACAATGACATACTGCTTATAATGCATTTATGATTAGTTGGTATTAAGATTTTTTTCTGCCGTAGGGTGTTTTATCCGCTTTGCATGATGCCGGATTTTTCGTGAACTATCCTATAGTACAGTTGGCGAACGCGATGGGTGCCAAATCAATCCTGAATATTTCGGTGTACGATTATCTGTGGGGTTATGAGGATTCAATGGTGACATTGGTCAGTGGAATCGTGCCAAACTTCATCAACTTTCGAAAGTTTGGTCTTCTGGACCGGGTAAATAAATCGACATTTATTTGTATCATAAATAAAGCATTAAGAAATGCATAACACTATAAATGCATAGCACTATAAAAAATTATTGAATAAACTAATCGTTAAAACATTAGAAAGTTTAATAATTTAGGACAAAAATACACTTTAACGCACATTTATTGAAAAATAAAAAACTATTAACAGTTTACAATTTAATTAGTGAGCATAATCAATCAATAAAACCATTAACATTTTAATTCTTATCGACAAAATTAATTATAAATATATAAAAATATAACGATTTCTATCTTTATCAAGACTGAATACAAAAATTATAGCTTCGTTGATGTGTTTATTTTTATGAAGTTTGTGCTTAAAGATACAGTTTAAAAGTAACTGAAAAAGTGCAATGACCAAGAATGTCAAGGTAAAGTCTATGCAAAAGCGAAAGGTTTTATTAGTCGTGTCATAAACCTGGTGGTGCCTATTCGGCATTACAAAATAGCGACTAAACTGGTTAGATTTCAGATGTGTTTTCATAGAACACACTTTTGATTTTATACAAAATGTATTAATTGCTATTCGCAATTATGCCTAATCATAGAAAGAAAGAATACTAAAATAAAAATCAAAATAAATCTTCTTGATAAACTTGTTTAATTACTCTAAAATATAGTAAGCATTAAGAGAAAAAAATACGTCAGTTATTTTAAATATTTAAACAGACGCTTTTTGTTAATAAATGATGTATGTGAGTTTTTTGTAAATTTTGATTAAGAGGAGAGAATGCGAGTACTCTAATAATTAATGCAATTTTCACAGCATTTATCCTTGCAAAAAAAAACTGATATAAATAATTTTGATGATAAATGATTTTAATAATAAAAAACTAATTATATTTTTTATTAATTAACTGTTATTGCAGTTATTAGATTCTCCAAGCAATATGCTACTTCAAAATTACATGTATCCCATTTTTCATGTAAAAATTTGATTTTAGATGTTTGTTGCATTTTACTGCGCCTTTCAAATAAATACGTCTACTTACGTCATTGCAGCAATTCATTTCTACTGGCGCAGTATAAATAATATAAATAAGAAAGCTATTATTCTTCACCGTTGCGTTGGTGCCGTGGCGCGGCTTTTAAAATAGATCATTCATAATCATACTGTCTTGTCAAAAAAAAAAAGAACCTGACTGTGGGACATGAAAAGAAACCGGTTTTTCAGTGCACGTATTTATCTTTGTAACAACATCAAAATAAAGGAGATATTTTTTTAGAATTTTTTTGTCGCCCAAAACGATATGCCCGAATCGAAGGAATGTTGCCTTGAAACCGATCAATATCGACAGATGTTTGCTCATGTTATTAAATAAAATTTTTACTTCCACACATCAATTCTAAAATTTATGCTGTACGTATTAACGTAAACATTTGTGTTATACCGTTCTATACAAACGATTAAATTAAACGATTTAATTAAAATATATTTTACATATTTTTATGTTATTCAAATTACATAGATATTAATTTTATAACATAATATTATTTCTTCAAAATTTAGAAATGTTATTTGGAATTTATTTCTATTTATTAAAATTAGTTCATCTTTATTCTTTTAATTCTTTCCTTGCTAAAACTTGGTAATATATTCTATCGCATAAATCTTTATTTATTGTTTCTTTTATAAACAATATATCTTATAAAAATTACGATAAAGAAAAATTTTAAAAATTTGTTTCTAATTTCTATCATATTTTTTATATTAAGAGATTTTTCAAATTAAATATAATAGATAAAATTTTCATAATCTGAATCCTAATCGAGATTATATGGCAATGCAAAAAAGCAAATTAAATAGTGTCGTAGACTCGGCTGTTGAACTGCTGTCGCTTTTCGCAATTATTGCGAGTCGTTGATCCTTTCACTATTTATACCGGCTCGTTTCAGGGTTCACGAGGTTAGTGTTAACGACTTTAATACTATACGGTCTCAAGGGACATGATTTCCGGACGCACCTTTCTCTAGTTGCATTAATAATTCAAATAACACATTTCATGTTTAAAGTTGCTTATTTATGAGTACGGAATTTTTTATACACATACAGAGAAATTAATCAGAGCATACAATCGCAATATGCCGAATATGACATGTTATTAAAGAAATTTTTAATGCATATTATAATATATATCTTACGATACGCAATAAAAAAAAAATAGATTTATAAGTAGTTGCTTTGATAATCTTAAAATTTGACATATAACAAAAGATTGTTATCATATCTCTGTTCACAGCCTCTTTTATATTATATTTGCAATTATAATATTTTAATAATCTATCAAATTTTATTTTTTATATTTCATTGTTCTATAATGATATTTTATTAACTCTGAAAATAATTGATTAGCGACAAGCTCATGTCGAAAAAAAATTATTACATTTGATAAAAGAATAATAATTGAAGACAGATTCAATATTTAATATTCATATCTTTATTTGTAAGTAGGTAATTTATTTATTTATATTAATAAATTAATTTATAATAATAATAGAAAAACATTTTTAAAAGACTATAAAAAAATTAATATCTATTATATTTTTATTATTATATATGTTCTATTGCGATGATGTTTAATTAAAGTAATCATTAAACGAACGGAATTATTTGTTCAAAATTGATTTTTACTTTTTAAACATTGTAATCTAATTTTTGTCTTATGTTATTAAAAATATAATCTGAAATTATACAAATAAATTATTTTATATATTGCAATTTGCAACAAAAATGCATATGAGGCATAATATGCCTCTCTTCCCCATCCCGTTACATATAATACTACATGTCTAATGTTGCGGAGAATTAAATAAATAAATAATTTTTTAAATAATGATTAATACACAAATAGAACAAATTAATTACAAAAGAAAAAGATGCTTTGTGCACTCTCGACAGGTCTTTAAAAATATAAAATTTGTATAAAAACAAAAAAACTTTGGTATAAATTTATTAAAACCTATATGTTATATTTTTCTGTATATTTAGATGTACGATGACGGGGAAAATACCGTGACGGTAAATCTTCGAAAGAATGCTAACATGACGAGCGAAAAAGGACGATATCTCAGCATTGACAAGTACAATGGCAGCCCCGGATTGGCGCAGTGGGGATACGTTGAAACAGAAGGCAATGAGACTCGAGAAGGGTAAAAACCATAGACATAGTATATCTAGACCATAGACATAGTATATCTAGACCGAGTGTTGAGTAGTGGTAGCCGAAGTGCACGTAGAAAAGGACATACTCTGTTTCGTGCCCCTTGCGTTCTCTCTCGCTCGCACAGAGCATAGCGCTCTCTTTCGTCATGCTACGTGCGAGTGAGAGAGAAGGCAAGGGGCACGGAACAGAGTATGTCCTTTTCTACGTGCACCTTGGCCCTCACTCCTCAACACTTGGTCTAGATATACTATGTCTATGGTAAAAACAAAATCTTAATGATCTTGCTGCGGAAAAGTGCGGGTTTTTTTCTTTAGATAAACAGCAAACTCTACTTGATAAGTTCTACGTTTTATCGTCCGTATAATGTTTTGCATTATGTCAAGCGAGTCACATACGTACAAAAAATTTAATACAAAACACAAAGTGGTATCGTATTATTCTGTCCAAAGGTGCTAAGTAGCACTTCCACGAGTATAAAAATCCACGGAGATTTTTATTTCAAATCAAACAACGCATTATGTTAAGATGTCTTTGACTGTGCAAATGTAAATGTCTAATATACAAATACAAGTGAGACCGCAAAGATCAATAAAATTATTCCAATCCACAAATATTATTCCAGGAAATATTAAAATGTCGATATATTCGATGAAAGCTACTGCGCATTTTCACGACATCGCGATTTGTACAATTCTTTCTTTGAAATTTTTCATAATAATTTAAAAAATATGCGTGCACCTATTCTTCTCGACTTTTTTTCATAATAAAGTAGTTAAAAAACTAATGTAATAGACCAAAAAAGTTTAATTTCAGTATATATATATCTCACAAAATACTTCTAAATTTGAAGAGATTATAATAAATTTAGTTAAAACAATAATTTTAAAAAAGTAGGTTGGATATAGATTTTATAATTAAATATAATTTTCATTTTATTTTAATTAATGTGTTTCTGAGTCACATTAATTATCACGTTAAATTTGTCTTAATATTGAGATTTATATATGGATAAGTCAATACATCCAGTCAAACGTTACAATATAAAATACCTATATTTAATGTTAATTTAATATTTAATATTTAATATTTTTCTATTTTTTCTATTTTTTCTATTTTCTATTTTCTATTTTTTAATTACAATTTAATAAAGCAACTTCAGTGTTAACTTTTTTTGTTTTAGGAATTTAATTTGCAACACGATCCAAGGTGCTACGGAAGGTATCATATTCCCATCACACTTAGATAAGCATGTTATGTTCAGAGTGTACAGAAAAGCATTTTGTCGAACGCTACCGATTATATTCAAGAAAGAAGTGTTTACGGAAAGTGGCCTGCCAGGATATCTTTACACTCTTACGGATGACTTTGCTGATACGCCTGATCAAAATCCGGACAACGAATGCTATTGCCGCAAGATGAAGACCTGTCTAAAAAAAGGATTGTCTAATGTAACACCATGCTATTACAGTACGTATCTTATCAAACTAACAATAACCTACAGATGGTAAACGCTATTACATGCTTATTTTAACATATATTGCATATATTAACATTTTTCTTTCATTTTCTTTATCATACATAATTTATAGTCATAATTTGATTAAATCGTAATTCTATTCAAATATGAAAATGTGCATTCTGGATATAACATGAGTATAACTCATTGGAAAAATAATTTAGAATTAATGTATTTTAAATAAAAATTGCAATGGTATAAGCTCTTTTATTTATGATTATATGTTAATTATTTTTATTACGTTCTTTGCATATTACTTATTAATTTTAGATTATTATTTTAATGTCTGTTTAAAAATATAAACTCACTGCATGCGTATGTACATATTATACACGTACAAATTGTGATAAGCTTGATGATAATTAACTATAATTATAATTGTCATTACATTACATACATTCCGTTGCGTCATTGCTATAAAGAGATAAATTTATGCAGCGACTTTTGCATTTGTCGTAAATTGTGGTAATTTTGATATTTCATCACTCATTACAAATAATTGCGAATATACATTTGATTATCCTGAGAAATGGTATCAAAAAAAACTTAATGAATTATTTATGTCTTGATTTTTCTTTTTTTAGATATCCCGGTGGCACTATCTCTTCCACATTTCCTTGATGCTGATCCGAGTTTGCCGGAGAATGTAGAAGGTCTTAAACCGGATCGAAAGAAGCATGAATCTTTCGCAATAATACAACAAGTAAATAATATTAAATACAATAACATTCGGAAAACAAAATACTGTTTAAGACATATGTTACCAAATCATAAAATTAAGAAATTATTTTAATATTGTATAATTTTGTTGTATTCATTATTAAAAACGTGAAAATTTAAAAAAGATCTTAGTCAGTAAAAATTCAAAATTTAATAAAAAAGTTATAGTGATATTTATTGATAGCAAATATTGGACATTACGATTACAACAAATAAACTCATGGTATTCATCAGTTATTCATGTTTTTATATAAAAGATTGGATAAGTCTTACGTACAGATTATTCAATCGCGTGACACCATTCCTCAGAATTATGCGTATAAAGAACACGCTTGCGAGAGTTATTTATTAGTTATTCAATACTATTTCAATCTTATCTAACAGTTATAATCTATGTAATAATCTGGATGGCGCATACACATGAAAATGTAACTATTAATGCAAAAATTTTTTTTAAGATTATTAGATTTTAATCAAGTAAAATCCGAGTAAAAAGGCAAAAGAGCCGCGCGCAGTTTTTAGGGCGCAAAGGTATATAATTTAAACCAAAAAATAAATTAAAAAATTAGAGAATTTCTTTAATTACATGATTCGCGAAAGGCGGACGTTTCGGCCCTTTTTTTGGCCATCATCAGCGCAAATAATACTAAACTCAACAATATAAACGGTATACAGAAAAGTCTTAATCAATTAATAATTATTAATAAATTTCTGTATACCGTTTATATTGTTGAGTTTAGTATTATTTGCGCTGATGATGGCCAAAAAAAGGGCCGAAACGTCCGCCTTTCGCGAATCATGTAATTAAAGAAATTCTCTAATTTTTTAATTTATTTTTTGGTTTAAATTATTTACCTTTGCGCCCTAAAAATTGCGCGCGGCTCTTTTGCCTTTTTACTCGGATTTTACTTGATTTTAATCGTGTAAGAGCCTTACTTTTATATCTTTTTATTAGATTTTAATTGCACAATATGTTTTAGATTTTTGTGACATTAGATGCTTTCTCATAAAAGCATTAGCATCAATCAAAGAATGTCTTCACAAATAACAGAGTTAAAATCTTTTCTATTATTCCAAATATACGATATAAGAAATAATTTTTAGATGTGACAATTTTTGTAAACAAAAATAAAAAATTCTTATATAATTAAAGTGCAATAAAAATAAATTTAGTTAAATCTAAAATTTTATATCTAGATTTTTTAGCGTTTATTTATAAACATGAATACAAATTTTTAAACTCGTTTTTGATGTTACTTTTTCAGACAATTGGTATGCCCATATATTTCCATTCAAGAAATCAGATAAATTTGATAATGCATCCCACACGCTACAACCCTAAGATTGCAGCTTTTAATAACATGACGATACCTTTATTTTGGTCCGATATGGTAAGTAATCTGCATGATTTCACAATCGATATATAAAAATTCCGTTTCTCTATGAAAATTATGAAGCGGATTATATATCTCTCCACTTTCTCTAATCCGCTTCTTTTATTGTACCTATTAGTTGCGGTTTGTTAAGCAACATCGTCACCATAAAAAAATATTGTATAACGTCAAGCACATGTATTAATAAAAATAATTACAAAATCACTGATTATTAATTACATTCAAGTGTAGAACAAAATTTTAATCTATATTTTTAATCGGCTAATTCCATAATGTCAGAGTTTTTCCCTGATTGAGATATTTATATTCATCTCTTTTTCTGTGTATTTATAAATTTAAATTACATAATTAGTATAACTTATTTCGTTCATTTTTATTGTACTTATAAATTTTTTAATTTTGTTTATGTTAATTCTTTTTTAATATACGATTTCAAGATTTAAAATATATAAGCCTTATATTTTTTTTATATACAAATATAGTTTATCTTCTCCTCTCACCACATATACAAAATATATATGTATGTGAGAGGATATATATTATACAGGGTGTCCCAAAGCACCCTTGACAACGCTCGTGAGCACGTAGAGCACAGTAAACTAAACAGAAAAGTCCTGTACCATTTTTTTATATAACGCTTAATAAAGGAGTTATTATAAATTAATAAAATATGTATGATATAATGTTATTTGCCTTTATCATATGCAATCAGCAAATCATGTAATAAATTTAGATCTCTTTCTTTCAGAATATTCAGTCTTTGCCGACTTATCTTCATATATTATTAAAATTAATACTACAAATACTACCAGTCGCACAGACAGTGTTGATGTATCTGCTTGGTATTATCGGGGTGACGACAATAATGCTGTCGCTAACGTCCGCTCTACGGATGCTCAATGAGCAACAACAGGAGCAAGAGCAAGAGGCGATCAAAAGTCTTGATAATCCCGACTTGAAAATACCTTTGTGCAACGGGGGAAATCAATACACTTCGATAAATATTTTACCAGTGATCAAGAAAATTACATCAAAAACCGATTTGTTTACAACGGATTCTCCGTATTCTTAACAATTCTTATTTTACATGTTTGTATTATTAATACTTTTAAATTGTGTGTATCTTTAACACATCCTGCGTTGCTTATCTATTTACTTCACAGTTGTCATTTGACATTGGGGAGAACTGACAATGGAATAGACTAAGAAGAAATTTTAAGAGATTGTTTCGTTCTGACAAATTAAAAATACCAAGAGTCGCGATTGTAGTTAAAAACAAATGTTTTTGCATGTGTAATCAAGTAATAATAAAAATACAGAAGAGTTACGATCTTTTTGTAAATATATGTTTTATTGTAATTTGAAGCAATTAGCTTGGAATGAAACGAACTAATGGAATCTCTTTATCTTTGCAATCCGTAGCATCGTAATGACATAACATTCCATATGGTAATTATTAAAATACCATGAGAAAGATTTAAATAATACATGCGATTAAATGTACATAATATATACATATATACGGAGACTATGTTTAATTTTTGATAATTTGTCTATAATGTAAGAAATAATATTTTATGTTGAATTATTATATGTTATATTTAAACATAGACCACAAAAATGTAGATAAACATAGATAAGATTTTATTGTACAAATTTAATTAATTGCACTTCAAGTATATACTAGTAAAATAATTACCCAAGTGTTGTGATAAATATATTCCATTCAGTTAGACATGGAATTAAGAGCATCAGATTATATATAAGCTATAATTACAATTCATATATATATAGATTATTCGTTTGCATGTAAAATTTCTAATATAATATATTTTGTTTATGGGAACATGATAAAATTTTAAATAATTCTATAAAAATAATAAATTATTTTATTAATATAATTTTTAAGTTATTATGGTTTAGTTTGTATACTCAATTAGCATATGTAAATTTATACGTAAATGTAAAATTATATTTCGCAGATTATAAACACAATAAATAATTAATTAAGATAATATATTAATTTTATAATTTAACTGTTTTAAATACTGTATTTTAAAGAACTTTATAAAAGTAGAATTTTTTCTTCTTAAAATTAATATTATAGAGATAATGGATATCACATGAAATAGTTTAATTTTACTTCATACGTGATTTTTTTTTGTAATAATTCAACAAAAAATTGATATTATTGGTTATCAACATTGATTATGAATAGAACAATATTAAAGCAGGTCCAAAAATATTTCTATATGTGAAATACAAATGTATTTTTAATCTTTTACATATTTCTACTAGAAGCCTGCATTATACTGAAAAAAGAATATTATGTAATCATTTTTATAATGATCAGTTAATTTATTTGTGCTATCTTTTGCACATACGAAATATTAGTGGAATGTTCACACTTTTATGACAAGCGGACGTGTTAGGACAGAAATAAAGACTTAAAATGTGATAATATATTTTTTATATAGATTGTACAATTTATGATTTGTTGAGTTTTATTCCGATTTTTAAGGGGTATAATAAAATAAGCAAAATATAATAAGATGAATCCGTGTATAGTTAATATTCTTTATTTTGCAACATTATATAAAATTTGTTAGTAAAGCTGATTAAAACAATTATATAAAATTTGTTAGCAAAACTTCTCTTAACAATGTAAGACTTCATATAATACATTATATATATAATGTAAAAATATGAATAATTATTTTTCTGTCACAGTAATATTTACAAAATGCATCAGCCATAATCTATTATATCACAATATGCTCCTTATATATTGTTTCCATATTTGCAATTGAAATAAATATGTGATTCGGTTTGCTCGATCTCAAAAGGCAAACATATATTACGCTGTGATTATGAACGTGTTTATAAATCATTCAATTTTCGAAATACAAGTTCCATTTCTGGTCGATTTTGCGCCAATCGATTAGCACACCACTTTCCTAAGGATATTAAATTTTTGTAAACCTGTTTGTCTTTTTCACCAGCCTTCTTATCTATCAATAGAAGAAGATCTTTGTCTTCCCAAACATCGATTAAATCTCGTAAAAATTTCTTCTCAGGCCGTGAATCATCGTAAGCCCGAAGCCCAGTTGCCATTTCGAATAAAACTATGCCGTAACTATAGGTGTCTATTTTTGTGGATAATTTTTTGTCAAATAAAAATTCTTCAGGCAGATAGGGTCTTGTTCCATGAATCTTGCTGATCTAATAATTATTTAGTAATAGTTGTTATTTAATAAATACTATAATATAAAATATAAGTCTCCATTTAGTGTGCTCAAATTTTTTAAAATAATCCTAATATTTTTGAGAATATTTAGAAATCGATTATTTTGAGATTTTCTAGCAACTTATATATTATAAATCATTTGTAATCATACGTATCTAGATTACTATTAAATTTATGATAATTACTCACCTTCATACTATCCCTTTCAGGACCTTCCCGCGCTAAGCCAAAATCGCCAATTTTTGGCTCGAAATTTTTATCCAACAAAATATTCGCGCTTTTAATATCACCGTGAATTAATGGTTTCTCTCCTATGATATGCAAGTATTGCAACCCGCGTGCTATACCTTTGGCAACCTCGTGTCTTTGTATCCACGTTAGTGGTTTAGTCTTTTGTCTTAATAGGAGCCTGTCCTCTAAAGACCCATTCTTCATTAACTGATAAACCAAACACGGTGCCTCGCCGCCAAAACTATACGCGTATAAAGGTAAAATATTTTCATGAGCACGAGAATTCAAAATTTTTATTTCTTTCAATGATTGTTGAAGTTGTAGAATATAACTTTCATCTGAATCAGGCCCTTTTTGTCGAATCTTCTTTATTGCCACATCAGTGTTTTTCCAAGTGCCTACAGTATATACAAACAAAAATGTAGTATATTAAATAAATAACAATTATTTTAACTCGCATATCTTTTATAACTCAAATTATAATTTATTTTTGTTATACAAAGCCAACCAGAGTAATAAATTTTAAAATATAAAAAAATTAAATATTATTTCTAAGCATACAAATACAAATAATTATATATAAATGCTACTTACTTAATATAAGTAAGTCTTCCAAAATTAAATTTCTATAACATTATCGCTAACATGTTAATATCAATTAAATACATACCTCTATATACTGTTCCAAAACCACCTTTTCCCAATATATTATGTGGATTCCACCCATTTGTAGCAATAGCTAATTCGCTATAACTTGCATGTGGCAGAGTAGTTTCTGTTTTTGGTAGTGGCGATTCATTGATCTTTTTGCCGTTACTGCCAGTATTTTGTGAAGATGGCAGAAAGACAGCAGCCGCTCCTGGCGAGGCTACTAGCAAATTATTAGAATTGCTTGGACTGATAGTCAGTGGCTGATTTAAAATCTTATCGACACTCTGCTGTGGCGATGCACGTTGATTAAAATTCTGTGTTCCAATTTTTAAATCCTTAGTGTTCTTATTGATCAACTGTTTGTGTGGTATGTTTTGCAAATTAGCTTCTCCATTGTGCAAAAGTCGATGAAATCTTTGATCGACAAAAGGTAACAAGGGTACCATTGACTGATAGTGTTGCATTCTCGACAGTAAGACAAATAATTCTACTATTGTATGATTGTGATGACCCCATAGTGTCAAAAGTTCATCTGTGGGATTCTTCTCCTTTCTTAGACTCTGTATTGTTAGAACATCGTACTTCATCCAGGTACCTGTTAAAGTTATAATAGTGTGAAAATAATTCCAATTTAATAGAATATATTGGCAGCATATACGCAGTTGTAACATATCATATTTGCAACAATTGATCATTACTAAATAAGAATATAGTGAATATACCATAAAAAGTAAAAAAAAAAGATAAAACAAAATACAATTTAATGTGCAAAGTCAAGTAACAAGTGATCGAAGTAGTATTAAATAAATATATACTTTGTATGCATTTGGGACCCTATGATGACTTACCAGCCAACTCTTCCCACTTATCGTTTTGATTCATAATTTTGCAAAATTCTGATCGTTCAGAAAATGGTAAGTGATAAATGTATTTCAAACTCTCCATTGTAGTCATTTCGTATTAATATTTCACGTATTGTATATTATTGTGTATTATATTTTTTTATATAATAACCTATTGTAAAATTATTATACTTTTAATTCACTGTGCATAAGATTCTAACAACACATATGTTACACAGAACAGATTGTGTTCTGATCGTTCTGATGATTACTAGTACTCGTAATACAAAAAATCATTCATATAGAATGTATATACTTTCATTCAATTATACGTCTCGTATTGATTGACTATTTCCCAAGTTAACTGTTTGGCGGCAGCATAGTTACTCTCATCCATTGATGAGATCATCAGCTGATTTTGTGTAGTGTGTAGTATGTACATACACCTAGTAGTATCGCATATTTTCTCTCCATTTGAAAATTGATTTAGCATTTTTATCGTGCTCTTTTATATGTTACTTTTTTAAGAAATTTTTCAATTCTCATTATTAAAAAAGTGAGATAATATATTATTATTAATAAAGCAGTTGAAAGATGCATTAATTGAGAGATACTTTTATTATAGAACATGGATATACAAGAGACACAAATTGTTAAAGATAATTATTAAAAGTCTTGCATATATATGCTGGCTTAATGAGAAATGACAAGCTGTTTATTGCTGCAAAAGATTGGCATATATTTGTCGAGAAAAAGATTCGCCACAAAGATGCTGTGCAGCGATGGAATTCTTAGTCTGTTCTGTTTTATCACAGCAGGCTTAATATCGTTTCTCCCTGAATTACTCTTGAGATTAGAGCTTGACATTTATGTTGTATATTTTACAAATATCTGGTATTTACATATAATACAGTACATTCTCATAAATGTACTCGCATGTTTGGCATTTCGTGGCTTTGCTTATCAAGTAAGTTTTGCCTTGTTATTGTATGTTATTGTATATTAAAATTTTGCACTCAAGCTCTTCTTTCTCTTACAGGTGGCAATCAGAGCATTGTTTCTTGGATATGTATTTGGAATTGGTATTTTAATATCAATCACTGCATCGCCATCATGGCAGATATTTGGAATTTATATGACAATATTAGCAAGTTTCCATTATTCTGAATTTCTAGCTATAGCATGGACAAATCCAGCGCTATTGTCAATCGACAGTTTTATTCTTAACCATAGCATAGCATATGGTGTAGCAGCAAGTCTCAGTTGGATAGAATTTTTCATAGAGAGGCATTATTTTTATGAATTGAAACTGCCTTCTCCAGTATCCTATTTTGGGTTAGTATTGTGCGTCTCTGGTGAAATTCTGAGAAAACTGGCAATGTGTACTGCAAAGCACAATTTTAATCATGTTGTGCAAAGTGAGAAAAATGATAATCACCAACTTGTTACGCACGGTGTATACAGTCTATGCAGACATCCTAGTTATGTAGGATGGTTTTATTGGTCTATAGGAACACAGGTGAGGCATCATAAATTTTGCAGAGAATTAGACATTTATAACTCTTTACTTTTATTATATTATTAATTAATATTTTATAAATCTTTGTTTCAGTTAGTACTTCAAAATCCATTCTGTTTCTGTGCATATGCATTGATGTCATGGAGATTTTTCCATGATCGTGTTTTGATCGAAGAAATAACTTTATTAAATTTCTTTGGTGAAGACTATGTTAAATATCAGGAAAAAGTACGTACAGGACTTCCATTTATTTCTGGATATAAAATTAGTTTATAGCATCCTATGTTGGTGTAATTTTATTTTTCATCAAGTATATTTTTATTTTCCAATTTTATTATAACATACAAAAAAAAAGACATTTTATGTTTGTAAGAATTAATTGGATTAATTAATCATAATTATTTGAACATTTAAAAACCTTTCTTATCTTTTTACATATAAACATCATATATACATTACACAAATATACATATATATTTATTTTTTTTTTAAATGAGGCTTATTAACTGTCATTATAATTTGTGTTTGTTTTAAGTTATTATTATTATGTAACGAATAATTTCTTAATTATTTGAGTTGTGTGATTACTTAT
>NW_021853381.1:63487-71276 GCF_003651465.1 Formica exsecta
TTTTCCAATTTTATTATAACATACAAAAAAAAAGACATTTTATGTTTGTAAGAATTAATTGGATTAATTAATCATAATTATTTGAACATTTAAAAACCTTTCTTATCTTTTTACATATAAACATCATATATACATTACACAAATATACATATATATTTATTTTTTTTTTAAATGAGGCTTATTAACTGTCATTATAATTTGTGTTTGTTTTAAGTTATTATTATTATGTAACGAATAATTTCTTAATTATTTGCGTTGTGTGATTACTTATTTTTGCAATTTATATATTTTTTTTGTCTAGTCATAAGATTACATTAAAAAACTTATCTATGTAAAATACGCTCAGATTTAATATATTAATTGTTACTAAACAATTATAATATGAATGACGTACAAAATAGCAGTGCTATAAATGTGTTGTGAACAGTTATGTAAATAAATTTTTTTTTAAATATTCTTGTGTATATATCCTTTTATGTTTTTTCTGCGAATTTTCGGAATAAGACTGACATATAAATTAAAAATTACAAGTTTCATGATTAGGAATATTATAATGCCATTAAAATATTTATTATGATGATATTGTGATACTGAAAATATTTATAAAAAATACTAACAAAAATACACACAAGTGTTAGCAAAATTATATTTATTGTCTCATTTTCTTTGAAGAATTATTATGTAACAATAGATTACATTTATATGTATTACGGTAATTATATATACTTTCAGTATGATTTTATATACAGGGTGGAGCAATACTAGCTTATTACTACCTGAAATATCATTCCTAATTGAGGTATTCTAATTAGGATGTTACTTGATATTCACACCCGAACGCCGCAATTATGTAAAGAAGGCATTTCAGACTGGAATATTTGTCTCATTTTGCACCCTGTACATATAAAATGCAACATACATATTACATAACTAGTATACATATGAACATCCAAAAGCGTTCATTCGATGTTGGTATATAATTCAGGAGTTATAATAATATAAGTATATGCATCCTCGGATTGTTCTGTACATGATCATTTACAGTGTGGTATAATAGAATCGTAGCGGATGTAGAAAACTTTACGGGAGCTATTATACATTATATATTTCGGTGTCTCATTTCTTAAATAATTCTCTAAAGACAGTCTATAGAACATATCCTTCACAATCATATTTCTTATTGCACATTATGTGCGATATCTTTACTTGATTAATTTGATATATTTTGTATTTGCATAAAAGATACATAAATGAAACGTTGAATATTGATAATAAGCGTATACTGCAATATATATTACATATGGAGATCGTAAAAAAATATAACGCTTTACTTGCATAAATGAGACAATACTTTTTGATGGAATATAATTGTTAGTTATATATGTTTGAAAAAGAAAAAAGAAGATAGATTAAATATCTATGTATTATGGAGGCAGATATCTTTCGCATTTTTAATTATTATATACATTAGGAGAATATGCGTATGTATTTTCTACTTTATCTCGTATAAACTTATAAAATAGATACGTAATTATATTGCACGTAGGGAAAATGTGTTTAAAATTAGCAATCAATTACTCGGTAAATTGTACCAATATAAAAACATTCGTTTAGAAATATGTATATCTAACATTAAGTATAATTCAGTGGATTTAGAAAGATTTAAATCAATTGCCTGTTTCTTTTAATGTATGCAATTACAATAGAAGTATTTGCATTTATATGATAAATATTGCACTTTAATTGATTTTCTAAATAATAATCTAATTGCGTAGATACGATCTTGGCGGCTGCGCGCGCAAGCAATAATTGTTATTACTTTCAAATTGTACGTTTTACTTTCATAAAGTCTTAAATATAGAGAATATTAGAGACCGTTCTAATTATCCGCACAGTGCGCATATATTGTGTCTCATAATTTATTCAATATAAATTTTATATATGTAGCAACACATATTCTTTACCTCATTACATCATTTTGACTTACCTATCGCGATTCTCTTTCATGTATGTATTAACTTTCTTCGTTTATATATCACGTATAAACTGATTTAAACCTTTTAATATACAAAAGTACTGTACGTGCGTTCGATGATGCTGTTATTAATTCATTACCTATATTATATATTCTTGATTATTCGCCTATATATATATATAAATATCGATAGCGATACATTAATGCATGATGGATTCTGTATATCTACGGATATAAAATTGTTTTGTTGCTCGTTTAGTAACAGTCACTTTCGTATCTTTCACGCTCTGTCTCACTGAAAATCGTTTACAAACCGTAGAGTTAAAGAAATACATGTATTTCTTTATTGGTTAAATATGTGTGTTACTTTTCGATTTTTATATGAGCAGGATATCCCATCCACAAAATTATTCTCTTATCGTAATCGAAAAGTTGTATCTTTTAATGTTATATATATCTTAATGTTCTGACAACGTTTGATTAGCTATGATATCAGATTTGCTTTTGATCCTCTATCTTGTAATGTTTTTTTTCAAAACATTAGATATGTATGAAAAATTTAATGACTATACTTTTGGCTTTTAGATTCAACATTTACATCAACTGTACTACCGCTTGTATAACAATACGAACTCGCAATAACGTTTTTCAGATGCAGATCATTTTCTTAGCTGAGGTCACCACGTGTGGGAGGTCTATCAGTTCGATCACTGCAAAATAAAAACATGTAAAATCGATGAGTAATTAATAATAAATTCGTCGTACGCACATAATGATAAATTAATGTTAAATATATCATTATTCGCGACAGAAGAATGTCAGAAATGATAGAAAGTGACATACCGTAGTTTCGCCGCAGTATTTCCGATATGTCGGTTAAGCATTAAACAATTTACAAATTTATTAGATACATATCGTATGCAAACTTGTGGAAATACATATCTTTTAAAATATTATACATTGGTGTTCGATTTAATAATCGCCGTTCTTGGTCTAAAGAGAAACATGTATTTCCGACAAGTTAGATCGAGAATATATTTTATGTAGTATTATATAACACTCTATTATTTAGCTTAATAAGCCCTTGAAAACGTTAATTGCGTCTACGCATAATAGCGCGAAAAGTACACTTTGTTCCTTAATATCTCTAGTCAAAGCAATCAAATTTTGAAGTATAATTAACAATGAATAACTCGTTATGTCACACGCGGCCAGATTGGACGCGGGTTTCGGATGAATAATGTTCACCGGTGGCGGTGGGACAAACGCATCGAATACATCTGCGTCTGCGTCTGTGAATACGAGTGAAGATGGAATCCATCTTACTCTGTGAGCAGCGTGTAAAAATATCCAACGAGATTAGTCACATCTCTATAAAATGTCATTTTGTTTTACCGAATTTTTACTGTCACTTGCTAATTCGAATATTTAAATATATTAAATTTATTAATAGAGAATTTATAACATTTTCTTTTTTCTTTACTAAAGATATCTTATTTACATCTTACCTCGTACACGGCGATACGTTTACTCCTCTGATAGCCTTCTCGCCGATATCGATAGCCCCTGAGTCTTGTACCTCTAAAGTGTAAATGCAACCGGAGAATCCGTCATGGTATCTTCCGTAAGCCATCGCGTAATCCGGCAATCCGCCCAAGTAAACGCTACCTCTTGCGTTCAAGATCTGTTGAAGTCCATCGCTTACACCGCTCTCGGTGTGCTCGCCGTTCAATTCGATGCTACCATCGCTTCCTTGACGTTTCAGAATTATTCTATGTCGTTCTCCGTCATCGACCCGCTGAGCGGTGACGCGAATTACAGCGGGACCGGAGCCTAAATTGTACTGATACTCTACGTATCTAGATAATACAAAAGGCATTAATCTTTAGATTTATCAATATCTTGAAACTAAAGCAGCGTGAATAGTATTATAATGATTTGGAAAAAAATTAATATATATATATATTTAGGTCAAAGAAAGATTGTTTGTTTCTAATTTTACATAAACCTTAACTATTTTATTTTTGTGTAAAAATTATATTGCAGTATATATGTCGTACATACCCATCTACTACAGCAACGGCGATGTAATCATCGGGTGTTAGATCATTCAAGGTTTGACCATGCCACATAATCAGTCCGTTACTCTTATTTGTACTGATTTCAAGGCCTAAAACTTCACGTTCTTCTTCGTGCGTCATAACAGATCTGTCTAGTTCCAACCAGCCATCTCCTTTGAAGGCAACATCGTACGTGATCTCTGCCACTACAAAGATATAATCATGTGATTTATAATCAAACATTATAATAATTATAATAATTATTATAATTATTATAAATATTATATGATATTTTTATTATTTATAGCATTTTGTAAAATATACATTTATCTAATTTATATTTATAATCTTACTTACACTTTTCGCAGTTCTGTCCGTTGTAACCGAGGCGACAATCGCATTTGTAAGATCCGTGAAGATCGGTGCAAGAACCCCCATTTTTACACGGTGTAAGTAATTCGCATTGCTTCAATACATTCTCACAGTTTCTGCCCACATATCCGTATTCGCATGTACACGAATAATCATACATATTTGAACTTTGACATATGCCGTGGATGCAAGGGTTCCATGCGCAAGGATCGAACAATGTTGTTGGCGGCTGAGTAGATGGTGCCAAAGTTGTGATAGTAGTATGCATTATTGTCTGATTCAGCTGAGACATCGAACAGTTCTCGATATTGGCTGCGTCAATCGATGATTTCAATATGTCCAAACTGACTGACAAAACTTCGAGCTATATATATCATAACATAAATAAAAAAAAAATATATATGTTAAAAATGAAGAGAGATTCTCTTTGTCTACTGCACATTAAAGTTGCTAATTATTATTGTATATTTATAACTATATACTCCCATTACATCCATAAATAATTTTATTTGAAAATACTGCAAAAATTTTACTTGGATTTAATTAAAGATTTATTAAATATTTAAAACTAAAAAGAAAGAGATTTTTTATTTCATTTCCGTTAATAAAGAATTAATTCTATAAATTTTTTAAAGAATTTATTATTAAAATAATAATGTTAGATAATCATGATTAACGGTATGGGATCGTATATATCGTTATCTGTCTTATATATATAATTAATAGTATTCTTACTTCGCTTATACATCCACGAAAACTATGGTCGACACCAACGTTCCTATTGATCGTGATTTTTCTGCGATCCACTCCTCCGATGTAAAGAGGTGTATTTAAGATCATGGTTCTGGAAGCTCCGGGTGATTCAGCTTCCACAAATGGCTCGCTGTTCACTGACAATTTGGCTTTTTTGAAGTCTCGATTCATCGTTACGTACGTCCATACACCAGGTTGGATTGCATAAGGTGATCTTATGGTTGCCATTCCGGAGCCGATATCGAAGCGGAATTCAATGTGCTTGTCCTTTATTATGAGCGCTGCAAAATCTCCGAGGCCTTCGTCATTTTGAGAACAATACATCAAGATTCCATCCCCGGAGTCCGTAGGGTTAAAACTCATGGTTACCTTAAGCCTAAAATTAGGTATATGGAATGTAAAAGAATGTATTATTGCACATTCGCAGAAAGGACTTTAAGCGAATATCATACGTGGTATATATATATCACGTATTAATTATTCCTTTGTATGTGTGTTTTTACTTAGTTTATTTTTATTATAAAACTCAACGGGGGCACATACTCTTGCACACTTTTATTTTTTCTTGTGTATTGCGTAAAATATAAATATAAAGTTCTATTTTTTGTCTTACTCTTTTTTATAGAAAATGTTAATTAAAGTTTATTTAAATACGGAGCATTTTTTGGAAAAATCTGTTATAACTTGCAGATGAGAGGTACATGCAAATAATGTATTTATTAATATATTTCTTATATAGTTATTATTTCTAAAACTATTAATTATACGAATATAAACAAGGAAAGGGGAGGAGAAGGGTTTACATAAGCACACATATATGTAGTATACATGTAAAAATACAAAATATATAAGCAACACATCAGAAGATAAATATGTGTTATATAAAAAAATAATGTGTCTATATCTTAAAACTTACCTTTTTTTAACAACATACAAGTGGTGAAATTGAATAAAACGTTGTCGTCTTAAGCTACAATGTGTAACTTATTACATTAATTTTGCTTTAAAAATATTTATTTGTATAGCATGATATTAGTCCCCCCACTCACTAAATATATAAACGATCACTCGTACATGAAATATCTCTTTTTTAAATATTTATATTAGATATAGAATCTTAGACATAAGTACAAACATTTTACATATGTTTTGTCATATATAACTGTCATATACACGTATATGGGTATTACGACTTTGACGTTTTCTAAGCTTGAATTGGGACTATTGTCAAATGTAACTGATTTGGCAGTGACTTCACGCGCGCATATTACTTTTAATAATTAATAATGACTAAAAAAAGAGTAACGCGTTAAGTGTATTAATTAAAAAGCTGTACAAAACATTAATTACTAATTCAATTGACTGATGTTCTAACGTTACAGCACCATGACGTCCATTAAGGAACTACGCACTAGGCAGGCTTCTTGCAAAATATCTGTTACAAACTCGTTGCTTTATCCTTACATTGCTACTATACATACCAAACAAAGAAAAAAAAAACAGGCAGTGATAAATCGCAAATAAATCGAAATTAAATCTTCTCGTACAGGAGTATTTTGATAATTTTAAATAGCTCATATGTATATGGAGGTTGATTAGATCTACGGGGAGAAGTAGATTACTACTGTGAGATTGGATAAGTAATGATTCTGTAAGTGCGTAAAATTGGTGCTAAGTTTAGCTAATGTTTTGTGTGGTGCAAATTATTGTGGTGATGTGGCCTTGATCGTGGTTGCCTAATTTGTGCGTTGCGTAATCGTGATCGACTGTGTATAGTGGTCGAACTCTCTCTCTCCCTGAAAAGAATTTTAGTAATTAGGATGCTTGATGATGTTCAGATGCACTGGCAATCAGATTAGTACCTATATTCCAATTATAGTTAAATCTGTTAGTTTGTCAAAGATGTGAAGATTCATTTATAGGGAATTTCCATTTATGACGATTCTGTCTAGACAGGGCTTTTTATGTATCTTGAAAATTTCGCGAGAATGCAAAAAAAAAGGATTTATTTGTGTAAAATTATTTTTAAGTATATAATTATTATTATTATTATTTAATACTTTAAATCTCACAACATATTTGAAAAAAATTGATTTTACCGAATATGTTCTATCAATTTCTCTTAATTCAATCATTTTTAATACGTAAGCTATATATGCAAATAATTATTTAAGGAAACTCATAAAATACGATAAATATTACACATGAGACATAATCACCATGACAATATGTTCGATCCTAGGCGCTTGTAACATCGATCAAGAATAATCCATTAAAAAGTAATGCGTGCACGTGCGTTCGATGGATGAGTGAATGTACTTACCGTCTAAGAGCTTTCGGAGTCTCGTACGCGAGATAAGCCCTCTCATTACGGAAAGCTGGATCGTGAATGTTCACCGAATGCTCGCATCGTGATCCCGTCTTTCCGATCGGACAATAACAATCGAAGCCGATATCCTTGTCGACACATTTACCTTCTCCGCACGCACCTATTATTATTCAATTTACTATAAGTCATTATTATTTAAAAACGTTGTATTAAGGAACAGTAAAACAATAAAACATTAATATTCCTATTATTAACAATGATCGATCTATCGATATTACTCATCCATGCACTATATATATA